>NC_039269.1:30023275-30045775 GCF_003368295.1 Carassius auratus
ACACACTAAAAAGTACACATACCTCGTAATAAACATCAGTAACACAGGAAACTTTAATGAGGCTGTGAACGACCTGATAAACAAGGCACAAAGAGCTTTTTATGCAATCAAGAAAAATCTCACTCTATGGATGTGATGTCTGGGCCGGGGTCCACTCACAAACCAAGACTTCACCAAATGGGACAAATGGGAGCCAGCTGCTCTCAGAACTGACTTCACAATCCAAAACCACATCTAGAATAAATCACATCATGAAAACACAGAAAGAGAAATATCTGAAACATTGGACAGAAGCAACAGCTCAGCAAAGTAAATTAGAATGCTATCTGTCTCTAAACAGAGAATATACATTGGCAGACCCTAAACTAAGAAAAGTCCTGACCATGTCCAGACTCAGTGACCAGAACCTCACTATAGAGACAGACCTGGCTGCCAGAAGAAGACCAATTGTGTCCACACTACACACAACATGAAATGGAAACAGAACTGCACTTTTTAACAACATGCCCTTATTATACACAGATAAGGGAAACGTCCTCACGTTTTCTTTAATCTTGAGTATGTAAATGAGTGAGTTTGAGTGAGTGAGTGAGTGTAAATGAGTGATTGAATGAATGAATGAGTGTGAGTGAGTTTGAGTGAGTGAGTGAGTGAGTGAGAGAATGGATGAGTGTGAGTGAGTGAGTGAGTGAGTGAGTGAGTGAGTGAGTGTAAGTGAGTGAGTGAATGAATGAGTGTGAGCGAGTGGGTGAGTGTGAGTGAGTGAGTTTGAGTGAGTGAGAGAATGGATGAGTGTGAGTGAATGAGTGAGTGTGAGTGAATGAGTGAGTGAGTGAGTGAGTAAGTGTTAGTGAGTGAATGAATGAGTGTGAGTGAGCTTAAGTGAGTGAGTGAGTGAGTGAGTGAGTGAGTGAGTGAGTGAGAGAATGGATGAGTGTGAGTGAGTGAATGAGTGAGTGTGAGTGAATGAGTGTGAGCGAGTGGGTGAGTGTGAGTGAGTGAGTGTGAGTGAGTGAATGAGTGAGTGAATGAGTGAATGAGTGTGAGTGAGTGTGAGTGAATGAGTGAGTGTGAGTGAATGAGTGAGTGAGTGTGAATGAATGAATGAGTGAGTGAATGAGTGAATGTGCGTGAGTGAGTGAATGAGTGAGTGAATGAGTGTGAGTGAGTGTGAGTGAGTGAATGAGTGAGTGAGTGAGTGTGAGCGAGTGGGTGAGTGTGAGTAAATGAGTGAGTGTGAGTGAGTGTGGGAGTGAGTGACTGAATGAGTGAGTGAGTGAGTGTGAGTGTGAATGAGTGAGTGAGTGTGTGGATGAGTGAGTGTGAGCGAGTGGGTGAATGAGTGAGTGTGAGTGAATGAGTGAGTGAGTGAATGAGTGAGTGTGAGCGAGTGGGTGAATGAGTGAGTGTGAGCGAATGGGTGAATGAGTGAGTAAATGAGTGAGTGTGAGTGAGGGGGTGAGTGTGAGTCAATGAGTAAATGAGTGAATGAGACTGAGTGAGTCAATGAGTGATTGAATGAGTAAAAAAGTGAGTGTGATTGAGTAAGTGAATGAATGAGTGTGATTGAGTGTGTTAGGGTAAGTGAATGAGTGTGAGTGAGTGAATAAGAGAGTGAGAGTGTCAATAAGAGAGTGAGTCATTAAATGAGTGAGTGTGATTGAGTTAGTAAGTGCGAGTGTGAGTGAATGAATGAGTGAGTGTGAGTGAATGAATTAGTGAGTGTGATTAAGTGAGTGTGAGTGGGTGAATAATTGTGAGTGGATAAGAGAGTGAGTGAGTGAGTGAGTGAATGAGTGAGTGTGATTGAGTGAGTGGGTGAGTGTGAGTGAGTGAATGTGTAAATAAGTTAGTGTGAGTGTGATAGACGATAAATATGATGATATGATAGAGTATGATAGAAAATAAATTAAAGACACAAGTAGGAACTGAGTTTTGGTTTGTGTTTTCCTGACATCTACTGGTCAGCGTGTTATAAACTGAGAAAGATCTTTAAAGGGATAGTTCACCCAAAAAGGAAAATTATGTCATTAATGACTCACCCTCATTTCGTTCCAAACCTGTAAGACCTCCGTTCATCTTCTGAACACAGTTTAAGATATTTTAGATTTAATCCGAGAGCTTTCTGTCCCTCCATTAAAAGTGTGTGTACGGTATACTGTCCATGTCCAGAAAGGTATGAAAAACATCATCGTAGTAGTCCATGTGACATCAGAGGGTCCGCTAGAATTTTTTGAAGCATCGAAAATACATTTTGGTCCAAAAATAGCAACAACAACAAAAAAAAAAATGTTTTAAACGGTTGTAAACGAAACACTCAATGTAACCGGATCTTCTTGGACCAGTTCACCAAATTGAACTGAATCCTTTGAAATGGTTCGTGTCTCCAATACGCATTAATCCACAAATGACTTAAACTGTTAACTTTTTTAATGTGTCTGACACTCCCTCTGAGTTCAAACAAACCAATATCCCAGAGTAATTCTATTTACTCATACAGTACACTGACTGAACTGCTGTGAAGAGAGAACTGAAGATGAACACCGAGCCAGATAACGAACAATAGACTGACTCGTTCACGAGTGAAGATCCGGTTACATCAAGTGATTCGTTCGTGAACCGGATATCACTACACTGCAGTGAACTCTCTCACACAGACACGGAAGAGAAGACAATGATGAATAAAGTCGTAATTTTTGCTATTTTTGGACCAAAATGTATTTTCAATGCTTCATCAGACACCCTCTGATGTCACATGGACTACTTTGATGGTTTTTCTTACCTTTCTGGACATGGACAGTAGACCATACACACAGCTTCAATGGAGGGACTGAGAGCTCTCGGTCTAAATCTAAAATATCTTAAACTGTGTTCCGAAGATAAACGGAGGTCTTACAGGTTTGGAACGACATGAGGGTGAGTTATTAATGACATAATTTTCCTTTTTGGGTGAAGAATCCCTTTAAATGCTCACTTGATTCACGTTTAAATTCCTATCATAACGCCGTTTTTTTAATTCTTTACTTTTTAATAAACGATTGTTTAGAATTTAGTGAACAGTGTTGAAAAAAATCACAATAAAAAATTAGAATGTCCTCAAAGTGAAACTGAAAGATTTACTAAATACTAAACATATTGGCTTATCTTTTATTTATTTTTTAAATAAACTATTTTAAACTCTTAATTGAATACTAATGTAGTTTAGCTATTTAAGAACGTTTAAAATTTTTATTTTGAAAATAAATGTATTAAAAAATAATCTCATGCGTGTCATAAAGTTCTATATTTTGTGATAATGATATACTGCTTGCCTGTTGTGCTTCACGAGCGCTTTTCACGCCTTCATTCATTTGAGCTACTTTGAGATAAAATGACTGAGTGTTAGTTTAGCGCGGTAAAAATAGGCTACACCAGGCGCAGAGAATATGCATCTGCTGCCATGACAACCTCTGGCTGCTGAAGTATGTAATGATAGTAAAATCACTTGACTTCAGAAAAGCTGCATCATTGAACAGAGTCACCTACCATCAGTCCTCGGCTCGTCTGGCATCGTGGCAGCTGAATCTGGGAAGTTTGAGTGTTCCTGTCTTTCATAAACCTTCACAAAACAGGAAAGCCCCAAAACGCCACAAAACACGCCCACTTCTCGAAACACCTGCCGAAAGCTTTGCTCTGGCAGAATTCCAGTGCGTGCCAAGACCTGTTTTTACCTTCTTAAAAACGATTAATAAATACAGTAAAATACAAATGACCCGAAGTCATAAACAGACTCGTGACTCAGTCCTGTACTTCTAGACAGGTTTGGGGAAGTTACAGTTAACGTCGTTATTATTTACTTCAGACTAACTGAGATTTTTTGCTCATTTATTTAACTTTGCAAAAATAGTTTTCTGAATTGAACGAAATCTGTTCATTGTTAGCTATGTGTCAGGAAGGTAACTAACAGGTGAAAAAGTTTTTCCACTCTCACACTGTCTGTAAGACTAAAGATAGTGTTGACACATTAACTTTTTAACCAGAGTTACAGTAAACGGAGTTATTTCTCAGTTTCTCAGTGTTGACCGACTCTCTCCTGTGCCCTTGCTGAGAGAAATCAGGAAGAGCAGAAACAGAGACCCTTCCTTTACGGTTCCCAAAAATTTCACTTCTGATTTTGTCTAGTTTTTTATTTTTGTTGTTAAAAAAGCAACATGCTAGCCCAGCCCAAAACAAAACTGTTTCAAGAAAAACACAAAACTGTTTCAAGAAAGCATATCATAGTTAAAACAAGGTTTTAAACTATTTGGTGCCAGATAGATGTAGCCTATGCATGATGATCCACTGCTTATAAAACTCTATACTGTGTGCAAAACAAGTGCGATTTTACGAAGACAACAATTAATGGGAAAAATTGCATTTGTATGTTGTAGAACTGAAATATCATGTGGAAAATGTACTTCATGTCTACCCCTCGATGTGAAGCACGAGCTTCTGCTGCTGGTGTGTTCACTTCAGTGCACTCGCATTCTGATTTAGAACGCGGCCGTTGTGACGTCACAGGGCCACCCCCGCAAGCCCGATGACGTCACTAGCGCAGCCTATAAAAGGCCGTCGCGGCGAGTCTGTAATCATTCTGATTCTGATATCCCCATTAACAGCCATTCAGAGACAGTGATGGAGGAGTGCAGCACTCAGAGCACTTCTGAGTCCATTCTGTCCTGGAGACAGGAGCTTGTTCACCTGGTACGAAATCCTCCGAGAGAGAAGCCGGGACCTAAGCAGGTGAAGTGGGCAGACCTGTGCCACAGATTACCCACAGAAGCCAAACCCCCCCCTGGACGGCCCAAGAGCTGCATGAAGCTCACCAAAACCAACTTTGACTATAAAGAAGAGCCTTACTGCAGCCTCCGGAGCCAGTCGAGGCCGCTCCCCTCGCCCTGGAGAGATGAGGTGAGGAGCAGGTGGAGCACACCTGGAGCTCCTGACACAGGGATGCTGTCCCGTCTGAGACACATGCCCACCACCGCCTCCAGCGGCATCCTGAAGACCCTCCTGAAGCTCACCCAGACCAAGTGGGAGCATCTGGCTGAGACGGGGACGTTCCTGGTGGATCCCGTCAGGGGTCCGGAGGCCGGGAGGGTGGCGTGGCCCGACACACCCATGATCCAGAGACATTACACCCCTACAGTGGAGAGAAACCTCCAGGAGATCCTCCAGCAGACCTTAAGAGAAGCAGATCTGCTGAGGGAAACGGCTCTGATCAAGCCTGGGAACTCTCCCTTCACGAGCTGTGGGATCTGGCTGAAGGAGAGAGTCCTGGGGCGTCCCACGCCCAAGAAGAGCTGCCTAAAACCAGCCCAGTCCCGGCGCGTCCCTGAAGACCAGGCCCAGGAGGTCAGATACCTCACTTCTCGTCAGATCCAGACACCTGTGCAAGCAGAGCTGGTCACCGAGCTCAGAACCGTCACCTTCATCTCCGAGTGTGAGATCGACCTGATCTGATTCCTCACAGCTCTGACAGAGTTAAACAGAGCGAGGTCTTCATCCAAACAAGCAGAACAAACACAAATCAAGGCATTTAACAAAATAGATCAATAAATATTAATAAAATATTTAAAAAATACACATTTATATCTCTCTATCTATCTATCTATCTATATACACACACACATACATATATCATGCAGTATCTTTTTGAGAGGTGTATATGTGGACTATTAATGCATATGTTATAAAATGGATAAATGTGTAAATATATATTTACACTATATATAATAAATATAAATCTATATAAGACTATAATCATGAATATAAATAAATACTAGAAATGTGAGCATTTAACAACAACAAAAAATAGTGTGTTTAAATGTACTATAAATATACATTTAAAAATAAAAACATCAAATTAAAACCCTTACTTTTCCAACGGTGTGACAGTTTCATGTTCATGCGTCTCTAAATGACAAACACCTAGACACTGCAAGCTTGCATTCAGAGCTTTAATATTCTTGATGGAGTTTCACATCTCTCTCTCTCTCTCTCTCTCACACACACACACACACACACACACACACAGACAGACAGACACACACACACACACACACACACACACACACACACACACAGAGAGAGACACACACACACACACAGACAGACACACACACACACACACACACACACACACAGAGATCAGGTGTGTTTTATTGCTGAATCACAGCGTCCCTCGTACACACTAAATGCTTCAGGACGGTTCGTCACACACTCATATAAACTCATGCTGTGTCTGAAAGTTCTCCAAATCACACTATTGTTAAAAAGATGGTTTAGTTCGTTGAAAGGTTCAGTTTTCCACACGAGTGGAGTTCAGTGGCGCTGATGCTGGATTCTTCTTGTGCCAAACGACTTCCTGAAGCCACGTCTCAGTCGAGAAGCAGTCCTGCTCAAGATGAAGCGAGATGTTCTGGATTCTTCCCTCCGCTGATGTCGTTTGATCATAACCTTGTCCTGGAGAAACTACCTGAGCTGTGAGTGACTCTTTAAACTCATTCTGATGGGTTTCACCTCCTTCAGGACTGTTTCAGTTGATCATAATTCCCACAGAAAGTCTCTCACAGGAGAGATCAATACATCTGAAACTCAAAGGATGAGTAAAACAAAAGCTTGTGCCACACTGAGCTGCAGGAGTTAAACCTCCTGAAGAACACAGATGATCACACGTCTGTCTCAACCGGTCCGTTATAATCAACCACTCGTCTCCTTTATTAAAGACGAACTCATGGTGAAGGGTGCTCGGGAAAAGACATCTGTGATTCCAATAAACACTGCCAGAGGATGGTAAAAATGTATTTAACTTTAAAATAAATCGTATAAAACAAAAATTACAGATAAAAGAAAAGGAAAAACATGAATAAAAACAAAGATTTTCAGGACATTTGCTGACAGACATCAGAAGAATCCAAAACAAGCCTGCAAAGAACGTAAAACCATCATAATTCACCCCAACACAGAGCCTTCGATGAGAATAACACAGTCCCTGAAGAATAAAAGACTTGATCCAGGAGTGAAGGAGGGGAGGAGTGGAGGAGTGGAGTGGAGGAGTGAAGGAGTGAAGGAGTGGAGGAGTGGAGGAGTGAAGGAGTGGAGGAGTGAAGGAGGGGAGGAGTGGAGGAGTGGAGGAGTGGAGGAGTGGAGGAGTGAAGGAGTGAAGGAGTGGAGGAGTGGATGAGTGGAGGAGTGAAGGAGGGGAGGAGTGAAGGAGTGGAGGAGTGAAGGAGTGGAGGAGAGGAGGAGTGGAGGAGTGGAGGAGTGGATGAGTGGAGGAGTGAAGGAGGGGAGGAGTGAAGGAGTGAAGGAGTGGAGGAGTGAAGGAGTGGAGGAGTGGAGGAGAGGAGGAGTGGAGGAGAGGAGGAGTGGAGGAGAGGAGGAGAGGAGGAGTGGAGGAGAGGAGGAGTGGAGGAGTGGAGGAGTGGAGGAGTGAAGGAGTGGAGGAGAGGAGGAGAGGAGGAGTGGAGGAGCGGAGGAGCGGAGGAGGGGAGGAGTGGAGGAGTGAAGGAGTGGAGTGGAGGAGTGGAGGAGTGGAGGAGTGGAGTGGAGGAGTGGAGGAGTGGAGGAGAGGAGGAGTGGAGGAGTGGAGGAGCGGAGGAGCGGAGGAGTGGAGGAGTGGAGGAGTGAAGGAGTGGAGGAGTGGAGGAGTGAAGGAGTGGAGGAGTGGAGGAGTGGAGGATCCAGTCCGCTGAAGGTGACCCTCGACTGTGGGACGCGCTGGTGCTGGAGAACCCGCTGATCTGAGGATGTTCTCTAGGGCCGGTGGAACCTGCCACACACAGATCACTCACAGATTAACATCATGTTCATGAACACGTTTAGTAAAACTACTGTAAATAGATCAAACTTCATTTCTGATCAGTGATATGCATTGCTAAGAACTTCATTTGAACAACTTTAAAGATGATTCTCTCAAAATTTAAACAAACCATACATTTATTCAGCTTTCAGAAGATGTGTGATCCTCAAAGACTGGTTTTGTGCTCCAGGGTCAGATATTAGTTCATGTATTCAGACTGCTTTAGAGTTTAAACATCACGAAGCGTATTAAACTTTAAACTACAGCAGAGTTCCCCAAAGCAGCGATTGTGATGAAAAAATTATAACTAATTAACTATTTTAACTATAAATGAAACACCCGTTTCAACCTCGTTTATCTGCATATCATTGTGACATTTACCAGACATCAGAGAACTGTAAATATGTAATCTAAATTATTTACATTACTTATAAATTACAAATGTATATAGGCAGAAGAATTTCATTTTTCAAGAAAACAATTAAGTGTTATTTAATCACGAAATCAATAAAAATAACTTGTTATAAGCATTTTAAAATGTATTATCTACAAATACAGAATTTTTGTATTATCTGATTGTGTAACCCAGCTGCAAGTACATCACTTTCTGGCTAAAAGCTGCTTCACCTGGTCAGATGACGGCTGGACTCGTGCACCTCCATCTCATGACTCTTGAAATCATTCAGCTCTTTCCTGATGGCAGCCTGCAGCGACACACACACACACACACACACACACACACACACTCTGAAGATGTCTTTCATATTTTCCTGGACCTTGCCAAGTAAAAAACAGTGTAACATAACAAATAACATCTGCCATCAGTGATTCCACTGGAACATTATGAAGCGACAGGAAAACTTTTTGCACACAAAGAAAACAAAAACAACTTTATTCATCAGTTCCTTTGTCAGCTGTCTCCTCTGTGTCTCTCCACATTACAGTATGCTCTTCTGTGTCAGCCGTGCCACAAGGATGCGCTGTTTCTACTGCTGCATTTCCATCGAAATTACCCGGAACATTTGTACCAGGAACTCCCCCCCCAGACCTGTTGCTTTCTGTGTTTCCACCGCGGTGTAATGTACCGGGAAGATTAGGCAAATAGACTGGTGACGTAGGTCTGCGCGCGTTTCTCAATAGGGCTTGGGCGTCGTGACGTCATTACTTGGCGTGGCCACCACGTTGACAGCCTCCTTTACTGCCACTCGGACTACTGCGCAGTGTTTAGACGTACTCCCTCTCATCCGTGTGTCTTAATTTGATGAATTAAAAATCTATTTCAACCATGGTAAACCGTTGCTGTATTGTGGGGTGTAATAGCGCAACACATAATCGCCATGGGGAAAATAAAATGAGAATGGATTAACTTTACACCGCTTCCCTGCTTGGAGGCGCGGCGGAGACCATAGCATCTGAATACTAATTTATATATCTTAAGTCATCATTGAACATTGAAAATAAGGGGAAATTTCCCGGGTTACTCATCCAAAATACGGGAAATTTCAACATTCATCTTTTTGTTGCTATACCTCTGCTCACAGCAAAAATTCGTACTACAAAACTGCTGCATTTACTAACGTTAAGCGATTTGTGGAGCTAGGTCTAACGTGACTTTAGTTACAGATTGGCGTGAAATCGTGCTCTCACAACAACCACGCTATCTTAAAAAGCCCAACATCACGCAGACGTGTAAATTGGCCTTAAGGTTGCTCTCAAGTAAGCAAACGATGCTTTGAAAACACATGTTTCGCTGGAAGGGCAAGGAGTAGTAACAGGACAACCCCTAACCCCTAACCTAACCCTAACAGTACAGAGACTGACAGGTCCGATCGAAGGGCTAGCGGGATATTTTACAGGAAAATACTAAAACGGGACAGCGGGTTAGCGGGAAAAGAGCTCAAATTCGTGAGAATCCCGGATAAAAACGGGAGGGTTGACAGCTTCTAACTACACTTTTGTTAAAAGTAATTACATGTGTGAATGGTTGTTAGCACTAACGTTTACCAAACTAGCAGCAAGGTGTAGCGCAACTTACCTTTGTCCAGATTACTGTAACGTATACTGTTTGCCGGTTTTATGATCTGCAACTCCTGAACATATCCATTTGTGCACTGCACATGAGACTCCAATGACGTGTAGCTTCGGAACTGTTCTGAAGTGTAGGTAGCCGAAGATATCTGTGATGCAAAAGTGCGGCAGGAAGTCTCCGTCAGTACTCCACTATTTGTTGGGAATTTCATACGGATCCAAACCGTTAATGTTGCCGATTTTGTGCACATACCGGTCCCTGACATCCCTATTTTGTGTATCCCTTTAAATCCCACAACCTTTTCGCGATTTTACCATCTTTTCTCTTTCTCCCAACTCTGCTTCTTCTCGTTCGAATTGCTGTATGTTTACATTCGCAAGGCTGCCAGCAGGACCGCCACATCCCAGAATGCAACGCGCCGCCCAAGCCCTATACAAAGTACCGCTGATTTAAAAAAAAAAAAAAAAAAAAAAAAAAAGTACGTTGATTTTGGACGTGCATCCTCGGTAGTTAGTTCAGACTTTGTGCATTCGTCTCGGGAGTGTGATGTCTGCGACGACGTGAATCCGGTAAATCTGCAAACAGCAGTGTACTTGATAACTTCAGTCAGCTCACCTCGGCTACTGTAATTATCCTCTCTGTATATTTACAATAAAACTAAATAGGATATCAAATACCACTGCCTCCTTTCGTTTTCATTTAAACATAATAACAGCTGCAGAAATGTACTTAGTTCAGGGAAATGTGTATATACAGCCATTACAATGAAACAAATATTATATAGATTTGCCTTTTTTATTTTCATTTTAACATATAGATAAATTGAATACAGACCAAAGAAAACCTGTTAGATTTACCCCGCAGCTGAATTATATTTTATGTTTAACCACTAAAGAGACATCAGAGCCAGCGGCACATATCAGAAGATCTATCCGAGGTGAGGCTGCTCTCGGCGGATAGATGATCACTGATTCCCCCGAAAGTTCCGGAACTTTGAAAAAGCACCACCTCGCCAGCAGGGACTTTCTGAGGGGCATTTTTTTCCCCGGAACTTTATTTAGTTCCTGGTTCCTGCGGTGGAAACACACCAAGTACCAGGCCAAAGTCCCTAGTTCCTGGGTAAAGTTCCTGCGGTGGAAACACGGCTTACATTTCTACATGTTTCTAAAGAAAACAGCGCATCCTTGTGGCACGGCTGACACAGAAGAGCATACTGTGATGTGGAGAGACACAGAGGAGACAGCTGACAAAGGACCTGATGAATAAAGTCGTTGTTTTTGTTTTCTTTGTGTGCAAAAGTTTTCCTGTCACTTCATAACGTTCCATTGGAATCAATGATGGCAGATGTTATTTGTTATGTTACACTAGCTTCATATAAGCCAGATTGCTTATCTGATGGCAGATGAAGTATTCCAATGATGACTTTCATACCTTTTCTGGACGTTGACACAGTTATTAACTTGGCAGCCTACAGGACAGTCACAAGCCTCCCATTGATCAGAAAGACAGTGAGTTGAGTTTCTTATCAAAAGTGACGAAAGTCTACTGTGATTATTGTTATTGATTATTGTTAGCTACAAATACTGCTTAGTGAAGTTTCAAACACTGTTCACAAATCGACTGATAACAGCACAAACCGAACGCTCTGTGTTCATCATTATTCAGTGGTTGAGATGTCGTTGCTCTGAAGCTCTGGAGCAGTGTCCTGATCACCTCTCCACACTCACCTTATCCGCCGCGGTGAGTCTCGTCCAGGGTTTGTCTGCTCGTCTGTCGTAGTCCTGAGCGTCCGACACCTCCACGTAATCACAGAAGCGGGTCAGGATCCGAGCTCGACGCAGATCCTCCACCGTGGGCCTCTGACTGAGCTGAACACACACACACACACACACACACACACACACACAGCATGAATCAATAAAACACACACACACTCTCTCTCTGTCACACACACAGCATGAATCAACAAACACACACACTCTCTCTCTCTCTCTCTCACACACACACACACACACACAGCATGAATCAATAAAACACACACACACTCTCTCTCTCTCTCTCTCTCTCTCTCTTTCACACACACACACACACACACTCAGCATGAATCAACAAACACTCACACTCACACACACACACACCTTGTGTGAGAGCCGGCGTCTGATCTCTCTCTTCTCCTCCATCTGCTCCTCCTCATTATGAGCTGCAGGTCAGAGGTCAGAGGTCAGAGGTGCTGTGTTCACGTCAGACACATACAGTGTTGAAGGCAGAATCGAGTCACTTCAGACATGTCAGTTTCATCCGTGAGGAAGTGAACACTGGTGTGTAAGTGTGTGTCTGGGTTGTGGACTCACGTTTGAGGATGTTCCTCTGCTCCAGCTCTTCAGCCGTGGGTCTCTGACTCAGTCTCCTGTTCCACACACAACATTTACAAACCGTTCTTTCATCACCTACAGGTGCTGAACATATAATTAGAATATCATAACGTTTATTTCACTAATTCCATTCAAAAAGTGAAACTTGTATATTATATTCATTCATTACACACAGACTGATATATTTCAAATGTTTATTTCTTTTAATTTTGATGATTATAACTGACAACTAAGGAAAATCCCAAATTCAGTATATACAATACAAATACAAAAGAAAGTATTTTTAGAAATCTCGGCCAAGTGAAAAGTATGAAGATGAAAAGTATGCGCATGTACAGCACTCAATACTGAGTTGTGTCTCTTTCCCCTGAATGACTGCAGTAATGCGGCGCTGCATGGAGTGGATCAGTCTGTGGCACTGCTCAGGTGTTATGAGAGACCAGGTTACTCTGATAGTGGCCTTCAGCTCTTCTGCATTCTTGGGTCTGACATATCACATCTTCCTCTTCACAATACACCATAGATTGTCTATGGGGTTAAGGTCAGGTGAGTTTGATGGTCAATTAAGAACAGGGATACCATGGTCCTTAAACCAGGTACTGGAAGCTTTGGCACTGTGTGCAGGTGCAGAGTCCTGTTGGGAAATGAAATCTGCATCTCCATAAAGTTGGTCAGCAGCAGGAAGCATGAAGTGCTCTAAAAGTTCCTGGTATACGGCTGTGTTGACCTTTGACCTCAGGAAAAACAGTGGACCAACACCAGCAGCTGTTTTTAATATCCAAATCCGTTAAAGGATTTTTAGGCTGCATTAATTACCGTATTTTCCGGACTATAAGTCAAACTTTTTTTCATAGTTTGGCTGGTCCTGCGACTTATCAAAATTAATTTGACATGAACCGAGAAATGAACCGAGAGAAATGAACCCGGTAATGTTTTCTCTTGGTTCTAAATAAATGCGACTTATAGTCCAGTGTGACTTATATATGTTTTTTTCCTTATCATGACGTATTTTTGGACTGATGCGACTTATACTCAGGTGCGACTTATAGTCCGAAAAATACGGTAGGTAAACCGGAACCAGGAACACTTCACATAACACCCTATGTACTTGCTACATCATTAGAAGAATGGCATCTATGCTAATATTAGTCTGTTTCTCTCTTATTCCGAGGTCACCGTAGCCACCAGATCCAGTCTGTATCCAGATCAGAGGGTCACTGCAGTCGCCCGGATCCAGTACGTATCCAGACCAGATGGTGGATCAGCACCTAGAAAGGACCTCTACTGCCCAGAAAGACAGCGGAGACCAGGACAACTAGAGCCCCAGATACAGATCCCCTGTAAAGACCTTGTCTCAGAGGACCACCAGGACAAGACCACAGGAAACAGATGATTCTTCTGCACAATCTGACTTTGCTGCAGTCTGGAATTGAACTACTGGTTTCGTCTGGTCAGAGGAGAACTGACCCCCAACTGAGCCTGGTTTCTCCCAAGGTTTTTTTCTCCATTCTGTCACCGATGGAGTTTCGGTTCCTTGCCGCTGTCGCCTCTGGCTTGCTTAGTTGGGGTCACTTCATCTCCAGCGATATCATTGACTTGATTGCAAATAAATGCACAGACACTATTTAACTGAACAGAGATGACATCACTGAATTCAATGATGAACTGCCTTTAACTATCATTTTGCATTATTGACACCGTTTTCCAAATGAATGTTGTTCAGTTGCTTTGACGGAATGTGTTTTGTTTAAAGCGCTATATAAATAAAGGTGACTTGACTTGACGCCGTTTGTACTGCATCACTATATTATTTTTATCGACTATTTTTTACCTTAAAAATCAATTTTATCCACCATAATTTCAGTTTCTATAGCGTGTGAATATATCCTCTATCGTATTCTACAAAAAAAACAATCAGAGCGCCTCGTTATCACTAGTTTTATTTTGATCTCCCAGGTGCGCTATTAGCTTATAGCCTGTTAGCATCAGCAGCGTCGTTGCTGTTAACCGCGCTTTCATTACTAATACTCTATTCAGTGTTCAGTCAGAGATCAGTGTTCTAGACTTTCATTGTGTAAACGTTCAAAATGGCGGTAGGTGAGACAGGTGTGCTTGCAGCTCTCTTACTGTATGGTTTATTATCAAGCCTTTGTGTAAATCCAGTTGATAGCATTGAAGTTAATCTGAAAAGGAAAAATATTTCCTCCCCATGTCAAGGAGTTGAAATTCATATCAGTATAAGTTCAAAAACAACAAGTCTCCGCGCACTGGTCAAAAGCGTAAAACCTGGGCTGTGAGTAAACGCCAAAATAACAACGGTTTGATGATCTCACTTTACTTGCTATCTGGTGATATACACCAATGCCCTGGTCCAAAGACTGCACTTAGAGGAAACCTTCCAACAAAGGCACAAATAGAGGAAGCGATCAGCCACCTGTAACTTGCTGCTGAGGAGAGCGTGGACCTGGTGAACGGGCTGTCTTTGGGTCTGCTGGATGTTGTGTTGTCCAATGTGGTTAGCGCTGTGGCTAACGGACACGGGACGCTGCAGCAGTCGCAGCGGGAGATGTCTGGTGTGAACACGGCTGTAACCTTAAGAGCCAGCGGATATCGGATGCCGAGGCGGACGAGTCTGCGGCTGTAGTCTGATATTGATTTCAATACAAGACAGGACCTGGTCAATGTTAACCTTGAAGCTGTGTGGATTGATATTTTGCTTCCAAAAAGCAAACCAATTTTGTGTGGTGTTGTTTATAGACCTCCAAATCAAAATGACTTCATCCAAAACTTGGAATGCGTTAGTGCAGGCTGTCATGATTTTTTAAACCAGGAAGTCATATTAATGACAGATAATAATATTGATGTTTTGAATACAGAAGGTCCACTATACAATGTCTTTTGTGATTTTCTAAAAATGCATGGTCTAACTCAATTAATTAGTGTTCCAACCAGAATAACGGAGCATAGCCAAACTGCTATTGACCACATCAGTAGCCGTGTTTCCACTATCGAGCTAGGACCGGGCGTGCTAGTGCGTGCCAGGGCCAGTCGCGTTTCCACTGTCACTCCCGGGGCTTGATCGTGCCTCGCCGGGGCTTCCTCGGGGCCAACGGCCAGGTTTTTTCGGCCCGACGAAAACCTTGGGCCAAAGCGGGCCAGCTGGGGCTAGAGGAGGGGTTATGAACAAAGGCGGAGTTTCTCCGTGTCTGGAGAGCGTCAGCGCGGATCATTTCAGAGAGATAACAGCTTTAACACCAGCATTAAAGACGTTTTAAAATAAGTTGAGCTCAAAAATCACTTTTAGTTAGCAGCAAGTGTTTGAAATAACTTGATCCGATGTGGATTATAATCACTAAACAAGGCAGAAATATTTATAAGCGATGTAAAAGACTATGCACGCTAAACATTAACGTTACACAGTAAACATGGTAAAATATGACCGCTTGGAGAAATCAGACGTCAGCTTCTTATTCTCTATCACAATCGTGTATTTATTTAGTAACTTATATTATCTGTCACAAGCCTCGTCTCGAGAGTTTATCTCACGTTGCCTATCATAAAAGAATATAGCCTAATAATGTTTTTTGATGGGGAGCTTTTATAAAAATAGAGATATTATCATTCATTCTAAATGTGACGGCTACTGTGGCTAATAAACAGAAACAGACTCGACTGAATAAGCAGACTATTTTCATGAGCGTTAAAAATAAACAAATAAAATAGAAATAAGTGTATTTATGTGTGATTAATTTTGAGTACTGATAAATTAAATCAATAGCCTATGATCAATCTATCACTTATTCTACATCGATGGTTGTGAATATATAATAAAGCATGCAAACAAACGGCCTCTTTTATCATCTTCGTTTTGTGATCGCGCATGTTCCAGTGACTTATTTCTTAGTTTTCTGATAACTTCTCTTTGTTGGTGAAATAATGAGGTTGCATGACGTTGTTCTGAGAGGCGTGTAAAGGGCGTGTTTTAGTGACGTGCAGCGGTGCTTCAAGCTCCACTGTGGAAACCCTGCGCTATTCTGGCCTCGGTGCTACTGGCCCGGGGCTATGAGCCCCGCCCGGCCCGCTTTAAGCCCTGGCTCGCACTGACCCCACAGTGGAAATGCGGCTATTGTGTCTGACACAAGTAAAATCCTACAATGTGGTGTCATTGTGTATGGAATAAGTGACCGTTATTTAACCTACTGTACCAGGAAAGTCAAGAAAGCTCAGATTAAATGTCACAAATCTGTGAAGAGCAGAAGTTTAAAAGGGTATAATGTTAATAATTTTTAGGACATACTTAATAATATCAACTGGATGGAAATTACCAACATATGTGATGCTGATACAGCATGGGATTGTTTTCAGTCTATTTTCTTGAAAATACTGCAAGATTAAAAAGAAGAGCCCATTAAAAGAGACCAGGATTAAACAAAGATCACAGCCTTGGATAAATAATGATATTTTGGACACCATTTACTTGAGGGATATAATCTTAAGTGAGTTTAAAAGAACCAAACTGCTTGTTCTTTTTAAAGAATATAAAAGTTCTTAGAAATAAGGTTCAGTGAATGGTGGATGAGGCGAAAAAGGATTTATGTCTAAAATTGAGGAGCATAAAAAGGATCCCAAGAAATTATGGTCAGCTCTTAGGCCTTTGGGGATAATAGAGAACCCTAAGCAAAAACAAGGTAAAATAGGCCTAGATATTAATGAGTCCATATTGTATGATAAAGTGGTGGCAGATACTTTTAATAGTTTCTTCACAAAAATTGCAAGTCATCTGGTGCAGAAGCTTCCATCTGCGTCGGCTGTTTTTAGTGATCCACAGAGGGTGCATAAGTTTTATGAAGAAAAGGGAGTTCAGCCTAACACTTTTTATATCAAACAAGTAACAGAGGAGCTGGTACTAAAAAAACTCAAAGGCCTAAATCTTTCCAAGGCTACTGGGTTTGACAACACCCCTGCTAGATTTCTTAAGGATGCGGCTGAAATAATCACTCCTGTCATAACTTATCTTATTAATTTATCTATTGAAAAAAATCATTTACCCAGTAGATTTAAGGTGGCTAGAATAATACCTTTATTTAAAATGGGGCCCAAATCTGAAGAATTATTGTGGCATGGTGTAAATAGACCTTCAAAAGGCCTTTGATACGGTTCAGTATGATGTCCTTTTGAACAAACTAAAAGCCCTAGGATTTTCTCCTGCATCTCTTCAGTGGGTAAGGTCTTACCTGGCGGGCAGAGAACAGGTGGTAGATGGGGAAGGGTGCTTGTCCTCACCACTTAAATTAACTTGTGGAGTCCCCCAAGGGAGTATTTTGGGTCCTCTCTTTTTTTTATTATATGTCAATGATATGTCGTCAGCTATAAACTGTCATTTGTTTTTATTTGCAGATGACTCAGCTATTCTAGTCTCTCATAAAGACAAATCAGAAGTGGAAAGGCTGCTTAGTTCAGAACTTGTTAACCTCAGTGTTTGGCTAACAGACAACAAGTTGTCTATCCACCTTGGCAAAACAGAATCAATTCTTTTTGGGTCCAGAGATAAACTGAAAAAGGCTATGGGGTTTAGGGTAGTCGTAAGTAATGTTGAAATTACAGTCAAGGAAGCAGTTACTTACTTGGGCTGTATATTAGATAACAAACTATCAGTAACTAACTTCTCAAAGGTAAGCCAAAGGCTTACTAAATTCCTGGCAAGAATATCCAGCCTCTTAGATAGTAAAACGTTAAAAATCCTGGCTGATGCGCTTGTTCGATGTCATCTTGACTATGCCTGTACATCTTGGTACACAGGAACTACTAAAGGTCTTAAAGACAAGCTACAGATCTGTCAAAATAAACTAATCAGAGTGATCCTTAAATTACATCCTAGAACTCATCTTCTCCCGAACCATTTCTCAAGTCTTGGGTGGCTCAGAGTGGAGGAGAGGGTTTCTCAACTTAAACTGTGTTTAGTTTATAAAATAAGAAATAATCTGGCACCCAAATATTTATGTGATTACTTTTCAAAAATTAGTGATACGCACAATTACTGCACCAGGGGGAGTTCGACAGATTACAGGCCCTGCCGCTTTAAGAGCTGTGTGGGAAAGTACTCTTTCCTATACTCTGCAGCTGTCTTGTGGAATGGATTACCTTTAAACCTTAAACTGTTGAGCGCTTCCTATTATCATTTTAAATCTTCAATAAAAAAAATTGGTTATTAAACTTATAAAGAAAAGAAAGAAAGAGAAAAGAGAGAGAAAAAAAAGAAAGGAAATAGAAATCCTTGAAGTAGTAAGAATACTGTATTGTCTGCTTGTGTGTCTGCTTGTCTTTTGGGAATTTAGTCCTTGTTTTTTTTTTTTTTAATTGTGTTTTTTTTTGTTTATTTATTTGTATTTTTTATGCCCCCTTTCTTCATTGTCCTCAATGTTGTTAGTAAATGTACTGTTACTCATCTTCCATCTTAAGGGAAACAACTGAAACAACCCTATGGGCTTTTTGTGTTTTTATCCTCTTGAACACTTCGTGTTGATTGTTGTTGTTCAATAAAGTATTCAACCAATCAATTAATGAGTTCACACACATTACCATTGCTTTACTCACTGTTACTTGCTTTAATGGCGGATGAATGTCTACCTTTGACTACAGGTGAGGACACCGAATGCAGCTCCAGCTGGAGGCAGTGGAGAAGCAGATTCTCGACCTGGAGGTGAGGCAGGCCCAGATCAGAGCGGAGATCCGCGCTGGAAACCTCTCGGGCTGATGCTCACAAGTCCGGGGTAAGTATACAGCGTACTGCTAACAGTCCCACTACGTCTACTCTGTGTGTTTCTCTGCACAGGCCCGGTGCACCCAGGACGCGATCTTCCCAGATGTCCTTCACTCCAGTGCCTGGTAAAACTTCCTGGTATACGTCTGTGTTGACCTTTGACCTCAGAAAACACAGTGGACCAACACCAGCAGATGACATGGACCCCAAACCATCACTGACTGTGGAAACTTTACACTGGACCTCAAGCAACGTGGATTGTGTGCCTCTCCTCTCTTCCTCCAGACTCTGGGACCCTGATTTACTTTCATCAGAGAACATAACTGTGGTCCACTCAGCAGCAGTCCAGTCCTGTATGAAGCGAGACGCTTCTGACGCTGTCTGTTGTTCAAGAGTGTCTTGACACAAGGAATGTGAAGCTGAAACCCATGTCTTGCATACGTCTGTGTGTAGTGGTTCTTGAAGCACTGACTCCAGCTGCAGTCCACTCTTTGTGAATCTCCCCCACATTTTTGAATGGGTTTTGTTTCACAGTCCTCTCCAGGGTGCTGTTATCCCTATTGCTTGTACACTTTTTCTACCACATCTTTTCCTTCCCTTCTCCTCTCTATTAATGTGCTTGGACACAGATCTCTGTGAACAGCCAGCCTCTTTAGCAATGACCTTTTGTGTCTTGCCCTCCTTGTGCAAGGTGCCAAAGGTCGTCTTTTGGACAACTGTCAGGTCAGCAGTCTTCCCCATGATTGTGTGTCCTACAGAACTAGACTGAGAGACCATTTAAAGGCTTTGCAGGTGTTTTGAGTTAATTATCTGATTAGAGTGTGGCACCAGATGTCTTCAATATTGAACCTTTTCACAATATTCAGATTTTCTGAGATACTGAATTTGGGATTTTCCTTAGTTGTCAGTTATAATCATCAAAATTAAAAGAAATAAACATTTGAAATATATCAGTCTGTGTGTAATGAATGAATATAATATACAAGTTTCACTTTTTTAATGGAAGTAGTGAAATCAACTTTTTGATGATATTCTAATTAAATCACATTTTCACCATGTTTTTAGGAGTAAAATGTGGTATAAATGGGTGTGAATGAAACATGAAGAAACCTTCAGAATACCTACAGAAGTTAAACCATAAAATTTGACATGCATAAGAGAAAAAGTATGAATTATATAATTGTTAAAGCGCAGTAAAATAAACCCTTAAATGTTTTTTTGATTTTTTCTTTCCACTAATCTGAAAGAAGACATGATAGGAAAGAAAAACAGAACAAAAACTCAAAATCTGAGAATCTGCATTCATTTGATTCCTCTCACGCTCAGGTGTGTGTGTGTCTCTGTTTGTGTGTGTGTACCCTGTGAGTTTTTTGCCGATCAGCTGTCTGGACTGCAGTCGCTCCTCGTCCGTCTGGACAGGTAAGATGTTCTTCTCCTGTAGTTCTCTCGGAGACGGCCGGTTACTCAGCTTCACCGCCAGAGAGTCCTTCCTCAAGATCTTCAGCACCAGAGCGTCTGAACACACACACACACACACACACACACACACAATGAGCCCTGACTGCCCCATTACAAAAGGACGACTCAATGAATCTGCCGTAACCTGTTATTAACCAGCAAACACAATCGGTTTCAAGACTGACTTGTAAAGAGCGAATCATCTTCATCCTCCTCGTCCTCCTCCTGCTCTTCATCTTTATACACGCAGGGCAGGTCCTGATAGTCAGACTCGTTGGGGATGTTCTCTTTATCAGCGTCACAGTCGATGTCCACGGCCCGGAGAGGAGCGCTGTACTGACCGGTGTGAACCGCAGAGCTGCAGGAACACAACACACCAGCGGTCATGTGACAGTTTCCTGTGAGGGTTAGGGTTAGGTGTAGGGTTGGTGAAGGGCGATAGAATATACAGTTTGTACAGTATAAAAACCATTACACCTATGAGATGAACACACTTTACACAAAAACAAACATGTGTGAGTGTGTGTGTGTGTGTGTGTGTGAGCGTGTGTGTGTGTGAGCGTGTGTGTGTGTGAGAGTGTGTGTGTGTGAGCGTGTGTGTGTGTGTGTGTGTGTGTGAGCGTGTGTGTCGATGTCCACGGCCCTGAGAGGATCGCTGTACTGACCGGTGTGAACCGCAGAGCTGCAGGAACACAACACACCAGCGGTCATGTGACAGCACAGACTTCTGGGACAGACACCCGCTACAACGATCTCAAAACATCTGTCATACACACCTCACCACACATCACACATCCACCAAACCCAGAGACGATAAAGCTGTCTATGATTATACTCTAGCTGCCATTTTAATGATGGGGAGGCTGCAAAAATAAAAAAAAGCCTAACTTTGATCAGCGTGTAAGAATGAGCAGAAACATGCCTCTGTGTGAGTTTGACTTTAAGAGTATGTTTATATCATATGATTATGATTATCAGCACAATATTCAAATGTAACTTCAATAAACAAGAACGTTATATTGGGTATCTTGCATTTTTAACACAATGTTCTGTTTTTGCTCAGAAAATCATTTCCACTGTGTGAGCAGTGACACGGTTGTCATTACTGGGTGAATCAATGCTTTGGAATGAATCATTTGAATCAGTTGAATGACTCACTCATTAAGACCACCTACTGGTGCTTTTAGTTTAATATTTAAAGCATTTCATATTTTTATGTGTTACTTCTAAACTTATATATGATATTGCAGCTGCAGTGTAAATGCATTCATGTCAGCTCTAAGCTGTTAAACAGTCAGTGTAAGTACATGGAGACGCTGCTTCTGCTAAACTGATCAGTAGATGAGTGTGTGTGTACTGCAGTACTGGGTCAGACTTCCTCTAACAGGATTCAGTGAGCGCTGGTTAACTGGATCATGGAGTCGGTGGAGGGTAAGATGGGTCAGGACCTCACTCCAGGAATACTCTGGCTCTGCTTCAGCTCAGTGATAGTGAATGTGTCTGTCACTGGACGGATCATAATGATCTGTGATCCTGTTGTATTCTAAAAATATAGACTATTGCAAGGTTCAGACCTCAGAAAAGGGCATCTGTTGAATACAAGCATCTGAATAGAGCGCCTCCATGACAAGGCATCAGTCCTCCACCTCAGGACCGTACACCGTCACACAAGGGGTCACCTGAGGTTATTTTGATCATCAACTCAAAGATCAGCTTAGTTTATGATCTGCTGTTTCTGCATGTGTGATCTAACATGATCAAACACTCAACAGCTTATAAATCAAAACTAATGCTACTGAATCAAATAATATTTTTGTGGAAAAGAGAAAAAAACTTTTGAATGGTAGTGTATATTGTTAGAAAATACTTTTATTTGAATAAATGCTGTCCTTTTTAACTTTTGATTCATCAAAGAATCCTGAAAAAAGTATCCCAGATTCCTAAAAATATGTGAGTGTGTGTGTGTGTGTGTGTGTATCATATCAGGACACAACTCTGTATAATGACATGGGTATGACACAGGTATTACAAGGAGAGGGTGACTTATGAGGACATAACC
>NC_039269.1:30048275-30273275 GCF_003368295.1 Carassius auratus
CATTCTCTCTCCGTCTCTCTTTCTCTCACACACACACTCACACACACACACACTCACACACACACATTCTCTCTTCGTCTCTCTCTCTCTCACACACTCACACACACACACACACACACACACACTCACACTCACACATTCTCTCTCCGTCTCTCTCTCTCTCACACACACACACACATTCTCTCTCCGTCTCTCTTTCTCACACACACACACACACACTGACCGGTCCTCTGGCGGTCCTCGGACGTCCTCTCACAGTCTGAGGGCAGTGTGTTCTTCATCTGGTCGGCCGGTGTCACAGCTGTGCTCCTGGAGTCTGAGCAGAACACACACACACACACACACACACACACACACCGATCAGACACACTTCTGATGATTCCTGCTGTCAACAAACACACTTCACTTACTGCAGAAATCAAAACTCTTTCTACCCTGATCTGAACCTTCTATTCTGAACGTTTCTGCCACTGGATAAGAACAAAATAAATCATTTTATCATGTAACGTTTAATCTCACAAGTCAGACCTTTTTTCAGAATTCTGACTCACTATTTCAAGTTTACAGCTCAACATTCTGGCTTCATCTCTCACAGTTCTGTTTTTCCTGCCATTGAATAAAGGTAAGCAAAGTAAGAGCAACTTCTCATTCATGTAATATTCTTATAATCTGTTTAAATGTCTCCTTTAAGCCTTCAATGTAACCGCCCACTGCTGTGATTGGCTGACACCTTTGCATATCAAATAAGTATTAGACGTGGATCTTCACTATTTCAGCTGCTGAGATGAAGCAGTGATGAAGAGCACTGACTGTGTTATATTCAGATCAGCACTGATCAGAGACACGTCAGACGCTGAAAGTGAAGTGTGATCTGATCAGAACTCAACACTGCTGCAGTGAACACACCGAGAAGGTCAGAGGTCATGAGTACCTTTCTCAAAGATCTCCTTCAGCACTCCTCGTTTGATCAGCTCCTCTCGGCTCTGACGCACCGACATCTTCCTCTCCAGAGCTGCACACACACACACACACACACACACACACGAGATGAAGAGCATCTGGAGATCTTCTGAACACACACAGAGCAGAGCACAAACTCTGAGGGACAGTGGCCAAACCAGGAAAACACACAATTAGCAGAAGAGAGCACACTCTCTAATAATGTAAGAGTTTTAGATGTTTTGATAAGAGTGGATAAGAGTTCTTCTTCAATGGAAGTAGGGCAGAGTGGGGTAAGTTGAGCCACCCCGTCAAATACACATTTATATGGGATCATGTTTTTTGGAAACACACATCATTTCTGCCAGACTGTGAAAAAGAGGAACAGATGGAGGGAATGGAAGGTACCCATCTACTTTAATAACGGTTTTTGGCTTGTGTGAGTAACAATTTAGCCTTACAGATGTTTGTTACATCGAAGCAAATTTATTCAGGTATTTATGATACAAATGAGTGATTTAGCAACATACAAAACCATGAAAATCATTTAGCTAAACACTAGCCTGAATTAGTAAGCTAGCTGGTGTTGATTTTCATTTTTTCTCAATCTGGCAGCTATGGGGCAAAGTGAGCCAATTCTGTGGGGTAAATTGAGTCAACATTTAAACTTACCTCAGCATGGACACTGTAGTTCAGTTAAATATCATACTTATAAACTGGTATTTTAACGTGATATTCCTGGTTTAGTTTATCATATACAGTATACATATTATCTGTAGTTGATTTGATAAGAACAGTGCACCAAATCCAGAGCATGCTTTCTCACATCATGATCAGATCAGTAACAGCCAACCAACTCAGTTTAGTCTGATTTGGGAAGGAAACCACTTTGGTGTTCAACATATTGTCTCCGAAGCAAACAATTAAATATTGAAATTGAAACTTTAATTTGGTTGGTTTTATGTTGTTAAAGTTAACTTTTAAGAAAATAAATATGACTGTTTATTAAAAGGAAATTATTAAATACATTTTTAAATGATTATTTAATTCACATGGGTTTGAATCAGATTGGTTCAGATGGTCATTTTACCCCCTGACTCGAGCCGGGTCAACTTACCCCAAACCAGAGTCATGAGAACGCTTTTATAAGAAGCCATATTTTTACAGACACATTCTGATCATTTAAATGATAGGAAGACTTTCATTAGGATAGGACAGACACTTTACTGTACTTCTGCATCATTTCCCTTATCTTGAGGAGCACATTAAAACATGACTCATCTTACCCCACTCTCCCCTATAAGTATTAGACATTTAATTCATGTTTTACAGTATAAATCTATATCATATACTAATACAAAACTTTAGAACATTTATATTATTTTTTGAAACTATTTATTGGCTTTGTAACCATTTAAACTGGTTTTAAAAAAATGTGATATTAAAACAAGATCAAATATCTGCCAGTGGGATCAGACAAATCAACTTAAATAGAAAATGAGTTTTACAGTATGTTCTTTTAGCAGATACGTTTTCTGGTTTCAAGTGAAAACTCACTGTTTTGTTCAGTTTGTCAGAAAACAAGACTTCATGTTTGTTTCTCTGGTAAATGTGTGTTGATTTAAGGATGTTTAGATAATTAGACCGGAAAATACTGAGGGAGATATCCATGACTTTCTGAATGTAAGAGCTTTTTACACCTTATAGAAGAATGAATGAAGAGTTTTTAAGAGCAGCAGAAAGCTGACGTGCGTCTCTGTAACATCACACTGACTGGGATCTCTGAATATTCACATGTTCTGATCATCACGATGCATTAATTAACATACTTGATTTAGCATTTTGCATTCATGATATGCTTATCATTTGACCTCATTTTCAGTTTTGTGCCATGACAACTAAATGAGCAAATGTTCTCATTAATTCCTCCTAATATATATCTGAATGACACATCATCATCATCATCATCATCATCATCTTCAGTGAAACTCAGGTCTAAGTGTTTTATGAAGATTTATGAATGTTATTATAGCTCAAACAGTAGATCACAGCACCGAGGTCATGGGTTTGATCTACAGGGAATACATGAATGAGCAAACCGGAAGAGGCTTTGGATAAAAGTGATGAGTGATGAGACTACAGAAGTTATCCTTCTTCAATAAAAAATAAGTCTTAGTTCGTGTTAGCTCATTAAATAACACAGTTGCAACTTTAGATTTAACAACGTGTTATTAAATGTTTAATTAAGATTAATGAACGTTCACAATAATTTTTCATTGGCATTTGTTAACTAATGAAGCTCTAAATTAAAGTGTGAATGAACAAAGAATCAAACCACTTTCAAACATCTAGAGCATGTTGCAGTCCAGATTAAAATGGAAAAAAAGGTTTGAAAATAAACAGCCTATTAAGTCTAAATATTTAAGTGTTTGGCACTGTGATGAACATCATATCATATACACAAATCTGAATGCCTATTTAAATTATTTAAATATGTTTTAGAAAGTAGCTGCTTTATTTATGGGGTTTCCAGGGTGAGGGCTGTATTCTGTGTAGTTTAGCGCCATCTGCTGTCACATTCCCGAATACTGACACATGTCTAGTGTACATTATGTATTTTTGTTACTATATGGAATAAACTTGATGGAAAGAAGCATTTACCGGTTGACATCTGTGTGAAGTCCTGGCTCTTCTTCTTGTTCCACTTCCAGGGTTTTAAGAGGCGTCCCAGAGAGCCGAACCTGCTCCTGCAGTGTGATCCGGACACCACGGAGGCCAGCCTCTCCACCTCCTCTGCTGCACAGCACACAGAGACTCAACTGAACCGATGCACATCACACAGAGACTCGAGCGATGCACAGCACACAGAGACTCGAGCGATGCACAGCACACAGAGACTCGAGCGATGCACAGCAACAGAGTAGGGCTGTAGTACTCGAGTCCGGTCTTGGACTCGAGTCCGGACTCGAGACATTTTTCTGTCGTCTCGGACTTGTCTCGGACTCGTTGAATTTGCACTCGGACTTGTCTCGGACTTGGCCATTGGACTCGCCAAGTCTTCTAGTTGGTCTCGACCGAGTCCAGCAAAAAAAAAAAAAATTTTTCATGATGTCGCGACTGAAAACGTGTGGAAAACGCTAGGCGCGCCGCTCTCCTTATTTCCAAAGCACTCTGTAATCTGCGCTCGCGCTCCAGTGGCGTCTGCTGTTGCTGGGCAACCATGACCCGCTCTCCATGATGACGCAGAAGTTTCAGCAAAGAATAAATGGAATTCCAGCACTTAAAATCACTTGCAGTAGCTCTGCTAATAGATTCATTTAAAAAATGGCTATCCTTGTACAACTATGATCATCTGTTTCTCCATCTTGCCTTAGCTTTCATATTGTTCCGGGAAAGGATGTGCATGACCAGTGGTGCATTTACTGCAACCTGAAAAGTTTAGATGTTTCTAATTTAATTTTCTAGCTGTTAGATTGTGTTTTATTTACATCTACACCTAGAAAGCCTTTTTTTAATCAATAAACGCGTATTAATGTATAGCCTTATGCAACAATTACATATGTAAATTTTAAAAACTTTATAAATGACATTACATATTTACATTTTCATGTAACAGCCAGTATTTGTATCTGTAACAATCACAATTTTTTCCCTATCTGCATTCGGATACAACATCGTACAGTTACTTGATAAGACTGTTATGACTTTTTATACATTTTTTCGTAGTTATCACTGAACAAGTATGTCGTGTTAAACTGAAATAATTATTAATTTCTAAAATAATATTTATCATGCAAGCAGAGAGATGTCATGACAAACGTTTAGTGATCATTTGAACACGACTGAATCCATTCAATGCACACATTCTCATTACGCTGAACACTTTAAGCGAGTCTTAATGTTAATGAACTTCACTAAACAGATGTGTGTGTTCCGCGCAAACCAGCAAAAGGTAAATATGCAAACATGTAGGACAAGTAGACAATGTATCCGTATCGAAGCTGATTATTAG
Organism: Carassius auratus; assembly: GCF_003368295.1. Classification (NCBI taxonomy): domain Eukaryota; kingdom Metazoa; phylum Chordata; class Actinopteri; order Cypriniformes; family Cyprinidae; genus Carassius; species Carassius auratus. The sequence continues at coordinate 30,053,227 of NC_039269.1, forward strand.
CCTACTCTTGAGAGAGAACTGGTTTGATTTTTGAGAGGCTGAGATGCGCAGCGCGGCTGTTTGATTGGCGAGCGCGCTGTGCTTATTCCATTCATTCGTATCATGGAAGCCTAAGCTTTCAATATTTGCCTTTTAAATATATACAAATAATATAAGGTGTAGCTATGATGTATTATTATAGGTAAAATTACTCTTGCAACGCTCTGATTTCTGAGAGATAAACAGAGAGGCGACAACAATGCGGTGTTTGATTTGCACTCTTTTCACTCATAAAGTTTACATTCATTCACTTCTGGCGCTGATGCCCTGGCTCACCTGTTATCTAGCAAACACCAGACTCTGTCAGCTTTAGCCGAGTATTCAGGCAGAATTATTCCTTGAGCGTTATTCGTTTTTTAAGCCATTATCCGTGCCATTCCGAATAAGGTATTCGGCTTCAGGCACAACCCTAATTATTACATTACATATTTTATTTTTACATGCAACATAGATAAGGGCATATAGTAACAGCTCCACGCAATATTGTAATTCTAAAATTCACGTCGTACTTGCAAAAACTTTGTATTCATTATGGTTAATACATGCTGGAGTAGTCGATTGTTTCCGACAGAGCTCGACTAGTCTATGCAAGCACTAGCACAGTATGACAAAAATGTCGCTGTATTTATGTGCGCATGCCCAGTAGAGCCAAACGTATCCATTCTAGCCTTGCTGCGCGCATTTGTCATATCCCGAGCTTTGCGTGTGTCTGTGCACTGTGCCAATTAGGCATAGTCATATACATTTTTGTCCACAGATATAATGTCAACAAAAAATAAAGTACATAAAAATGATTTGACCTTACAGTTCCAAACTTTGTTTGTTTATCCAAGTTTAGCTCCCAGGGTCGGACTGGGGGTAAAACCAGTACTCATTAGCAAGGCCCCAAAGGAAGAGAGGACCCTTGAAAAGTATGAATCTGAAATATATTTTATTTTTCCTGGATATTTTCATGGGTGGGGGCCATGGGGGCCCATCAGGACTGCCTATAGGGCCCGGGATCTTGTTTAATGCCCCTGTTAGCTTTAACCCTAATTATACACACTTGAACCTAATCAAGCTCTTACTAGACACACTAATCTTCCAGGTGTTTTAAGGCCAGTTGGAGCTAAACTTTTCAGGACATTGGCCATCCAGGATGTAGTTTGGAGACCCCTGTCCTACAGAGTTGTTACTTTGCACATGCTTTTTGATCATTACAAATAATAATGTAAAATGATTTTCTTAGAATAGGAGATATGCTTTCTCTCGCATCACAAACATTATCAGTAGTTAAGTATATGGTCTTGAAGAGGACCCTTTTTTCTTTCATTTGGACTCGGTCTTGGACTTGGACTCGAAACTTTTGGACTTGGACTTGACTTGGACTCGAACCTCTTTGGACTCGGTCTTGACTCGGTCTCGACTAGTCCTGGACTTGGACTTGACTTGGACTCGACAAAGCCGGACTTGACTACAGCTCTACAACAGAGACTCGACTGATGCACAGCACACAGAGACTCGAGCGATGCACAGCACACAGAGACTCGAGCGATGCACAGCAACAGAGACTCGTTTGATGCACAGCACACAGAGACTCGAGCGATGCACATCACACAGAGACTCGACTGATGCACAGCCCACAGAGACTCGAGCGATGCACAGCACACAGAGACTGGAGCGATGCACAGCACACAGAGACTCGACTGATGCACAGCACACAGAGACTCGACTGATGCACAGCACACAGAGACTCGACTGATGCACAGCACACAGAGACTCGAGCGATGCACATCACACAGAGACTCGACTGATGCACAGCACACAGAGACTCGAGCGATGCACATCACACAGAGACTCGACTGATGCACAGCCCACAGAGACTCGACTGATGCACAGCACACAGAGACTCGAGCGATGCACAGCACACAGAGACTCGACCGATGCACAGCACACAGAGACTCGACTGATGCACAGCACACAGAGACTCGAGCGATGCACATCACACAGAGACTCGAGCGATGCACAGCACACAGAGACTCGACTGATGCACAGCACACAGAGACTCGACTGATGCACAGCACACAGAGACTCGACTGATGCACAGCACACAGAGACTCGACTGATGCACAGCACACAGAGACTCGACTGATGCACAGCACACAGAGACTCGAGCGATGCACATCACACAGAGACTCGACTGATGCACAGCACACAGAGACTCGAGCGATGCACATCACACAGAGACTCGACTGATGCACAGCCCACAGAGACTCGACTGATGCACAGCACACAGAGACTCGACTGATGCACAGCACACAGAGACTCGAGCGATGCACATCACACAGAGACTCGACTGATGCACAGCACACAGAGACTCGAGCGATGCACATCACACAGAGACTCGACTGATGCACAGCACACAGAGACTCGAGCGATGCACAGCACACAGAGACTCGAGCGATGCACAGCACACAGAGACTCGACTGATGCACAGCACACAGAGACTCGACTGATGCACAGCACACAGAGACTCGACTGATGCACAGCACACAGAGACTCGAGCGATGCACAGCACACAGAGACTCGACTGATGCACAGCAACAGAGACTCGAGCGATGCACAGCACACAGAGACTCGACTGATGCACAGCACACAGAGACTCGAGCGATGCACAGCACACAGAGACTCGAGCGATGCACAGCACACAGAGACTCGAGCGATGCACAGCAACAGAGACTCGTTTGATGCACAGCACACAGAGACTCGAGCGATGCACATCACACAGAGACTCGACTGATGCACAGCCCACAGAGACTCGAGCGATGCACAGCACACAGAGACTGGAGCGATGCACAGCACACAGAGACTCGACTGATGCACAGCACACAGAGACTCGACTGATGCACAGCACACAGAGACTCGACTGATGCACAGCACACAGAGACTCGAGCGATGCACATCACACAGAGACTCGACTGATGCACAGCACACAGAGACTCGAGCGATGCACATCACACAGAGACTCGACTGATGCACAGCCCACAGAGACTCGACTGATGCACAGCACACAGAGACTCGAGCGATGCACAGCACACAGAGACTCGACCGATGCACAGCACACAGAGACTCGACTGATGCACAGCACACAGAGACTCGAGCGATGCACATCACACAGAGACTCGAGCGATGCACAGCACACAGAGACTCGACTGATGCACAGCACACAGAGACTCGACTGATGCACAGCACACAGAGACTCGACTGATGCACAGCACACAGAGACTCGACTGATGCACAGCACACAGAGACTCGACTGATGCACAGCACACAGAGACTCGAGCGATGCACATCACACAGAGACTCGACTGATGCACAGCACACAGAGACTCGAGCGATGCACATCACACAGAGACTCGACTGATGCACAGCCCACAGAGACTCGACTGATGCACAGCACACAGAGACTCGACTGATGCACAGCACACAGAGACTCGAGCGATGCACATCACACAGAGACTCGACTGATGCACAGCACACAGAGACTCGAGCGATGCACATCACACAGAGACTCGACTGATGCACAGCACACAGAGACTCGAGCGATGCACAGCACACAGAGACTCGAGCGATGCACAGCACACAGAGACTCGACTGATGCACAGCACACAGAGACTCGACTGATGCACAGCACACAGAGACTCGACTGATGCACAGCACACAGAGACTCGAGCGATGCACAGCACACAGAGACTCGACTGATGCACAGCAACAGAGACTCGAGCGATGCACAGCACACAGAGACTCGAGCGATGCACAGCACACAGAGACTCGAGCGATGCACAGCACACAGAGACTCGACTGATGCACAGCACACAGAGACTCGAGCGATGCACATCACACAGAGACTCGAGCGATGCACAGCAACAGAGACTCGAGCGATGCACAGCACACAGAGACTCGAGCGATGCACAGCACACAGAGACTCGAGCGATGCACAGCACACAGAGACTCGACTGATGCACAGCAACAGAGACTCGACTGATGCACAGCACACAGAGACTCGACTGATGCACAGCACACAGAGACTCGACTGATGCACAGCACACAGAGACTCGAGCGATGCACAGCACACAGAGACTCGAGCGATGCACAGCACACAGAGACTCGACTGATGCACAGCACACAGAGACTCGACTGATGCACAGCACACAGAGACTCGAGCGATGCACAGCACACAGAGACTCGACTGATGCACAGCACACAGAGACTCGACTGATGCACAGCACACAGAGACTCGAGCGATGCACAGCACACAGAGACTCGAGCGATGCACAGCACACAGAGACTCGAGCGATGCACAGCACACAGAGACTCGAGCGATGCACAGCACACAGAGACTCGAGCGATGCACAGCACACAGAGACTCGACTGATGCACAGCACACAGAGACTCGAGCGATGCACAGCACACAGAGACTCGAGCGATGCACAGCACACAGAGACTCGAGCGATGCACAGCACACAGAGACTCGAGCGATGCACAGCACACAGAGACTCGAGCGATGCACAGCACACAGAGACTCGAGCGATGCACAGCACACAGAGACTCGAGCGATGCACAGCACACAGAGACTCGACTGATGCACAGCACACAGAGACTCGACTGATGCACAGCACACAGAGACTCGAGCGATGCACAGCAACAGAGACTCGACTGATGCACAGCACACAGAGACTCGACTGATGCACAGCACACAGAGACTCGAGCGATGCACAGCACACAGAGACTCGACCGATGCACAGCACACAGAGACTCGACTGATGCACAGCACACAGAGACTCAAGCGATGCACAGCACACAGAGACTCGACTGATGCACAGCACACAGAGACTCGACTGATGCACAGCACACAGAGACTCCAGCGAGGCACAGCAACAAGCAGCTCCACAGCACTTCTGCCGGATGGGCAGTGTTTCTCAGACGGCACATTCTGTGCCATTTCTGCACCTACTGCTGAAGCTGCAGAACACAGAACTAGGTCAGATACAGTCCCTGCTCTCTCACACACACACACACACACACCATCAGCTCCAGCTGAACAGAGCACACTTGGGTCAGGAGAAAACACATGGACACACAGTGATGATCACACACACTCACTGGGTATTTATAGATCCATCCTAATCATATTGAGACACCTGACACACCTTAATCAAAGAGGAATTAATGAAGAGGATTAAACCAGCAGATTAATATTACTGCACGTCTGCTGATGATCTGATTGTGTGTTCTACACTGACAGAGCAACCTTACAGTCAACAGAGCCCTAAACACCCGCTAGACACCCATCCTAATTATGGACTCTGAAACATGAAAAAAGTTATGAAGTTAGAACATACTGCTCACATTCTGCAGCTTCACCTCAAAACTCATTAAGAGGCATGATTTGGAGATGTGTGCTGCAAAGATGAATGGTTTGATGGCAGAACACACATACACACACACACACACACACACACAAGGACGTCCATCTCAAAACCCTGTTCACATGATCGCTGTTGTTGGCAAACACAAGTTGTCAAAATTAACTGTTGCTGTAGATCACTATGTATGTATGAACTTATGACTTAATAAATTAATACATTAAAAAAATCTTAAATATAAACGACATGAACACCAGGGGCCCATTTCACTAAGGAGGTTCAACCAGTTGACTTACCCTGATAAAAACCCTGATAAAAAAAAAATATAAAAAGCCATTATCAATGGAGCGGCGATATTACGATTCACCATGGCAACAGCTCCCGCCAAAAAGACGTCTGCATACTTCAGACTCAATACAAATGTAATTCTTCTCAGTGTAATAATATCACAGGTGAAAACTGGTAGAACGTTAGATCAATGAACTAATAGCTAATAATTTAATGGTATCTCATGGGCAAAAAAATATATATAAAATAATAATATTAATAATACTATTTTAAGTGCATTTTTCTTATTTTACAAATAATCTGCCAATAGCGTAAGAAAAAATGGCAGTGGCTATTAGCGTAATTAACATACTTTCTTAGCTATAGATCCTATTTACAGTAGGCTAAGTGCAAGTAGCTCTAGATGCTATTTACAGAAACGATTTACAGTGAAAATTGTGATATATTCTATTTAGCATGAAAAAGTAGCAGTTCTTTGCAACAGGTTAAGTGTAAATAATAATTAGATGCTAGTTATACTTTATACTGGCAGATACATTTGCATCTGTAAATTACAATCTAAATGATTATATTTATTACAATTATAAATAGTTGTATCATTATTAAATACTCAGTAGGCATTAGGCATTTTACTTCCATTTTTATAACATTTTGTTCATTTTTATTGAAAATAAATTCTAATGTGACATGTGATGGGAAAAGTGAGAAGAACGAGATCGGCAAAAGCCGGACTCTGACCCAATCAATCGAGTTACAAGGTAGTTTTCCGTGCCCAAAACATTACCGCCTACACCACTGAAGCTGTAATTCACATTTGTCATATTTAACCTGATGTGTCAATGGAGGGCGGAGCTACAGTAGATCTGCTCTTAGTAATAGACACTCAGAATAATCTTGTTTTCCATTTGCATTAAGATAATTTTTATTACCACACTGGCATATAATTTTACTTAAGTAAAATGCACTTAATTAAGACCCCCTTTATTAATCTTTATTTTATTCAATTTTTTTATATTTGTACTTGGGGGGAAAAATAATAAGAAGAAAAAAATCACTTAGTAAGAAGAGCATTTTTCCAGCTTGTATTAATGAGGAGACCGAGAGAAACTCTGGGTTTACCGAAGAAAACCTGCTCCTGAACAGGTTAGGTTCATAGAGTAACGGTAACTGACTCAGAGTATAAGTTAGCTCTCTTTCAGAAATCAGCTTAACTTATCCTGCTTTCTCAGGTTTGACAAACCTCCCATTCTGAAACAGAAAACCTAGAGTTTCCCTCATTTCAGGGTTAACATACTCAGTTTTCAGTTAACCTCCTTTGTGAAACAGGCCCCTGTTCTATACCAATGTGTCAGATGCTGAAAAACCACGATTTTCTCCAGTTAACACTTTCTAAACACTAACTTTACAGTACACATGAACTAGACATTGTGACTTACTTCAGTACTCTGATGTACTTCTGAGCAAATCAACACAGCTAAAGATGTGATTATTTATTTTGCAACATTGAAGAAAGCTATTTTCCCTGAATTTTAGTAAGTTCTTATTAACTGTGATAGGAAAATAAACAAAAAATAAATAAAATAACTATTTGCACTACAATCGCGTATGCTTATCATTTAAAATATACAAAAATATAGCAAACACAGAACCGAACCAGAATCCCTTGTGAACGTCACTTTTAAAAGCGTTCACACAGGACAAGAACAGAAACTCTAGAAGCCCTTTTAAAAACCCAATAATTTGAACTTGACACACCTTATTATAAACGCAATAACGCTCATGACGCTTACGACGCGTCGGTCACATGTTAGGCCAATCGTTAAGAACAGTCACGATTTTAACGCGACGCTACGGCCAAAGACGCACAAGAACATACGGTTTAGACCCAACGATTAAACTGGAGTGAACGCGGAACAGAAGCGCGCGTCAGTGTGGACGGCTCTATGTCGCGTCGCTCGCTGAATGCGCGGTTTACTCACCGTCCTGCGCGTGGCTGACGCGGCTGCAGTTGCTGCATATGTGCTTGATCTCTTTGCCGATGTGGCTGTGGATCATGAAGGGCATGTTGTTGTGATGCTGCTGCTGCTGCTGTTGTGGATTCTTCTCCTTTCTGTAATTCAGAGACATCATCTTGATCAGACTGAAGCCCTTGTTCTTCGGCTTCTCCATCGCGTTCCCCGCGGGCGCGTTCCTGCCCCAGATGCCGCGCATGACTGTGTGATCCGCCGTGGACATGATGATGATGATGATGATGATGAACGCGCTTCAGTCTCGAGCTCAGCTGAGCTGCGCAGTGAACACCGCTGTCCTTGCGCCTCCTGTGGGCCACACACTGAACTGCAGTAGGGCCGTGTCTCAATCCCAGCGAGCTGACTGTCCCCCAGACATGATTGCAGATCTCTAGGTTTAAAGCACAGCTAATAAAACACTACCGTGATGCGCTACACACACACACACACACACACACACACACACACTGACATGTTACTGGATTATATTTGAGCTACTGTGATGTTTGCTTACACTCAAATACACAAACGTGTACAGCATACTAGCAAACCAGTCCTGCTATTTCTGCAGCATGTGAAATGTTAGCATGCATGGAATAGATTTGCTGAAATGTGCAGTACACACTATGTGCACTACTGTATCCCTGTATTCCATCTTATTTAACTCACACCACCAAAAGTGAAGATATTTTACACAAAACTAGATAGAAATATGAATAATCTGATCTAAATAATATAACATTTCTGTGATGATCTCAAGTGACAACAATCTTGCATACTACTTTAAAACATTTGTACTGCATACGGCCTCCACCCTTCTGAAAAACAAACAAACAAACAAAAATAAAACAAAAGATATTATCACAAATGTGTATTTGGCTTTTAATGGACACTGTAATGGTCACCTTCTAATGCTGGCTTGTTAAAGGGGTCATATGATGTGATTTCAATGTTGTCTTTCTCTTTGGAGTGTTACAAGCTTGTCTTATACATTGTATAGATTTTAAAATATTGCTTATTACTTATAAAGCCCTGAATGGTTTAGCACCTCAGTATTTGAATGAGCTCCTTTTACATTATAATCCTCTACGTCCGCTACGTTCTCAAAACTCAGGCAATTTGATAATACCTAGAATATCAAAATCAACTGCGGGCGGCAGATCCTTTTCCTATTTGGCGCCTAAACTCTGGAATAACCTACCTAACATTGTTCGGGAGGCAGACACACTCTTGCAGTTTAAATCTAGATTAAAGACCCATCTCTTTAACCTGGCTTACACATAACATACTAATATGCTTTTAATATCCAAATCCGTTAAAGGATTTTTAGGCTGCATTAATTAGGTAAACCGGAACCGGAAACACTTCCCATAACACCCTATGTACTTGCTACATCATTAGAAGAATGGCATCTACGCTAATATTAGTCTGTTTCTCTCTTATTTCGAGGTCACCGTGGCCACCAGATCCAGTCTGTGTCCAGATCAGAGGGTCACTGCAGTTACCCGGATCCAGTACGTATCCAGACCAGATGGTGGATCAGCACCTAGAAAGGACCTCTACATCCCTGAAAGACAGCGGAGACCAGGACAACTAGAGCCCAGATACAGATCCCCTGTAAAGACCTTGTCTCAGAGGAGCACCAGGACAAGACCACAGGAAACAGATGATTCTTCTGCACAATCTGACTTTGCTGCAGCCTGGAATTGAACTACTGGTTCCGTCTGGTCAGAGGAGAACTGGCCCCCCAACTGAGCCTGGTTTCTCCCAAGGTTTTTTTCTCCATTCTGTCACCGATGGAGTTTCGGTTCCTTGCCAAATTCCTGTCATAGGAACATAAACTGACAGTCACCACTTATAAGCTACTATTAAATATTGAAGAAACTTAATTTTCTGTGAAGTTGCTTTGTAATGATTTGTATCGTAAAAAGCGCTATAAAATTAAACTTGAATTGAAATGAAAAGACTAAAGTCTCAATTCAAAAGAGATATTCTTTATCAAAGTTAAAGACTCGTCCACACCCCTCTAAAACGCCTCATTTAAACACGCCCCCACATGTTTACTTCACTATGTGGAAATATTTTCTCAATGCCGCCCAAATGTGTGGTTTAGTGAAGTTCAGCAGGAGAGAGAAGCAGGAGACGACTGGTGAGTGAGTGGTATAATGAAATAATCAGCACCTGTGTCTTGTTTCAGTAATTGGCGTGGAGAGAGAATATAACGGCAGGAGAAACAGGAGTAGGTGAGAGAGAGAAGGACTGCTGACGAGTGAATCTGCCCCGGAAGAAGTAACCTGGAAGTAATTAAGATAGCGTGTTTGTGTTGGTGCAGTTGACACCGTGAGCATTCAAAGTGTTTGTATTAAAAATATCATCAGCAGTCAAGCTGACCCCTCATCCTCTTCCTTTCCACCCACAAACTCTCTACAGCGTGGTTTCAGTAACACAGTTAGTGATGAAGCAGTCGTGTCAGGGAGATGTGTGTGTATCTAGGAGAAAGAACAAGCACTGTATTTGTTCTTCAGAAAGTAGATGCGTTTAGAAACCTATAGGATTACTCACAACAGAACAGCAACACATTTGATGGACAAACGTTTCGTGAACCTAGCAGAGAAGGTCATTCTGACTTTACCACGACAATCTGATGCTTCTGAATCAGATACTGGAAGTGTGATATTAGTTTAAGTGTTGGCCATTGACTGTTCAAATGCGGAGAAATGCTTTGTAAATGAAAGAAAATATCTCTGTGAGAAAAAGTTTAGGAGAGCACGCTATAAATCAATATGATGTTAATAAATGCATATTTTAAATGAGATAAAAACACTTATTTTCGGATTCCCCTTATAGAAAATAAATGACGTCCTGTCATGAGTGAAAGGCAGTGTCATTGAGAAAAGTTTATGCGCACACAGCGTTAACGTTTTAAAATGATATGATATTACAAAAACACATTATATGAGTAAGATTAAACACTTTACTTCGCCGTTTTCCATCCGCATTTGTTCTACATTGCGAGCAAAGAAAATGTGTCTGTGAAAAATATTTCAAATGGGTGAGGCATGCACACGAGCGAGTGTCCCGGATGTGACTATCAACACTCAACAGTGTTTAATAATAACTGTGTATTTACACTGCCAGAGGGTAGCGTTTACACCAGATAGTGTTAACCCTCTAAAATTAAACACCACAACTTTAACACATTACTCTAAACGTCCTCAACACTAGGATTTCAACACTGGATATTTGATGTGTTAAAATAGGGTAACTTACAGCACGAGGAAGCTTGATTACAAATTTGTTTTCAAACTGAATTGAATTTTTAAAAAAAAGAAATGAAAAAAAAAGACGTACACAGTCAGTAATAAAGTTATAAAACAAATGACCTCAATTCAGTTTGAGCTATTAAAAATATGACAACACTGAATTTTTATAAGTAGTGATTTAAGAGCCATATACAGTACGTTAGGACTATTTTTGTCAATAAATGGAGCATCGGATGACTTTGACCTGTAATGACTGTAACATGTAGTGATGCAGTAGACAGACTAGGATAATTATATGTACAAATCAGACAAATATCCCATTCCAAAACATTTACATCATAAATCTACATTGTAAATAAATTAAAGTTCCATCTTTGTTTAAAGGGTTAGTTCACCCAGAAATTTTAATTATGTCATTAATCACTCACCCTCATGTTGTTCCAAACCCGTGAGACCTCCGTTTATCTTCGGAACACAGTTTAAGATATTTTAGATTTAGTCCGAGAGCTCTCAGTCCCTCCATTGAAGCTGTGTGTACGGTATACTGTCCATGTCCAGAAAGGTAAGAAAAACATCATCAAAGTAGCCCATGTGACATCAGAGGGTCAGTTAAGAGTTTGTTGAAGCATCGAAAATAAATTGAAACTGCAGTGTTTTGAACGCACTCAGAACAGACACGGAAGAGAAGACAATGCTGAATGAAGTCGTAGGTTTAGCTATTTTTTGAGCAAAATGTATTTTCGATGCTCTATTTTCGATGGCCAAATCCTTTATAAAATCAATCCTGCTAACTCCGGAATTCCTGAATATTCTAATAATGATGTGACTTGCTCAATTCAGTGTTGTAGTCGAGTCACCAACTGTCGAGTCCAAGTCGAGTCTCGAGTCTCAGTGTTCGAGTCCGAGTCCAAGTCCGAGTCACCAAAGAAGAGTCCGAGTCGAGTCCAAGTCGAGTCACCATTACTGACAGATAATAATAAGTGCCTTTGTGTGTGTACTTGCACACTCTTGTCTGCAAACTTAAGCACATTGTCCTCTAGCCATTTCTTGTTGGATGCACCTGGAGGTCTTGCCTGTGTCCTGTTTGCATAATGTGGTTTGACACTTTCCCCAGTTTCCCTATTTCCCCAAAACTAATGTGCATGTCAGATATAGACTGCTCTCTTTGCTTGACAACACACTCACTGACGTCACTCACTTTACTTTTTTTTTATAATATTTTTTGTCAAAAAAAACGTGATGAATGACTCGAGTACTCCATCACTGGCTCAATTTGTGGCCTTATGGAAGAAACAGCTGTCCTTTTATTTATTTTCTATTGTAGTCCTAATGAGCAGAAATACAGTGCTTTCGACAGTAGTGAGTGCAGTAAGGCACTTCAATTTTTTTTTTTTTTTACTTCTGCAAAGTTTTCACAGCATACTTGTAACACAAACTCTTGGTTCATGCCATATCTAAAGTCCTGGTCAGCACAACAACAATGCCACTTGGCCTTCATGTCTGCTCACAACCGACATTAGGCACATTGAAGGGAAGAGTGAAAACAAACAAAACAACAACATGCAAAAAACATAAAGACAACCACCTCAAAGACATTTTCACATGGATGATGTCAATGGAAAACTGTCAACACAAATTGTCCTAACGAACTGCTGTGTTGTTGCTGCACATCACTGTAGGAACAAAACTTTACTTGTGTGTTCACAAACTAATACATAAAAAAGCTTAAATATAAACAGTTGGAACCCTTATTCTGCCAAGTTTTTAAATTGACACTGGCTTAAAAACGCAACACTCAAGGCGTCAGATGCTGAAAATACATGCGATTCTTCCCTAAACCATTAACCCTAAATACTGACTTTAAATTCTGCATGAACTAGAAGTTTTAATTGATTTTACTTCATTATTGTGATATACTTCTGAGCAAATTTTCAGGTATTGACTTCAAGAACACAACCAACGAACAGTTTTTGGGTCTCCGCTTGTGGGGCCTGTCAGCAGGCTCACAACTGGACATCAACGCATGACTGGAGACTTTCTTAGGTAACAGAAAGATGTTTTGACCACGTTAACATTGACCTGGAGGGTCCTTTGCCACCCTACCATGGGTTTACTCACCTTTTGACTGGCGGATCAAGATGAACATCTCCTAATCAGTGCACTCAAAAGAGCCCTGAAGACAAGCAATGGATTCTTCAGACCAGATTCTAACCTCTTTGGTCTGATTTTTCTCTCTCTTATGAACAGATTAATTTGTAGGAAGAAGCAATGCACAATTATGGTCAGCAAAACCTAAGGAAGGCAAGGATAGATTTATATGCTCCCTTGACAGTCCCATAGCAAAGATCTAACGTCCTATTCTGTCTGGTAAGAGTCACATATTGATAAAAACATGTCAGTGATTTTTAGGGACACATGATTAAAATATCCAAGAATGGAAGTTGAGTGCTTCAGGTGAGATGTTTTGAGGTTTTTGTGCATATATTATTGTCTCTACTGGGACATATAACATGCTGTCTGTAATTTGGCAGTTCACGTGAGAGATTTGCTTTGTTAAAATCCCAGAGAATTATTATAATAGAGTCCGGTTGTTGTTGTTCTGTTTCTCTGATCTGATCAGTGAGTTTCTGTTAAACTGAGCTCACATGTGCTTGCGGTGTAATGTAAACACTCAAGAGAATTAATGAAGAAAACTCCCGTGGCAAATAGAACAGTTTACAGATGATGAAAATCGCTTCTAGATCAGAACAGCAAATCATCTTTAACACTGTTACATCTGTACATCACCTTTCACTGATGTGAAAGCATGTCCTGTCGCCACATGATTTCCCTGTTGACTATGCGTCTGAACAGATGGAATCTTGGCAGATTTAAAGTGCTATCCATTATGGCATCATTCAGCCAGGTTTCTGTCTAACACAGAACAGCAGAGTTTAAAAAATCCTATTTGTCTGGGAGAGCTGTGGTACTCAATTCCGGTCTCGGATTCTGGTTTCGGACTCAAGTCCGGACTCTAGACATTTTTCTATCGTCTTGGACTTGACTTGGACTCATTGGTGTTTGCACTCTGACTTGTCTCAGACTTGATAATTGGACTCACCAAATGTTCTTGTTGGTCTTGTCCAAGTCCGGCAAAATGTGTTGGTCTTGACCAAGTCTTGTCCAAGTTGTGGCCTAGTGGTTATAGAGTTTGACTCCCAACCCTAGGGTTGTGGGTTTGAGTCTCGGGCTGGCAATCCCACAACTGAGGTGCCTTTGAGCAAGACACTGAACCCCCAACTGCTCTCTCTCTCTGTGTGTGTGTGTGTGTGTGGGGGGGATGGATGGGTTAAATGCAGAGCACAAATTCTGAGTATGGGTCACCATACTTGGCTGTATGTCACTCACTCACTCACTTTACAGTATCACAAAAATATCCCTGTATTTTTAAGTTCATGCCCCCTAGAGCCAAATGTATCCCTTCTAGCCTTAACCATGTGCATTTATCATATCCAAAGCTTGTGCGCTGTGCAGTGATTTTAATTTTGACCACTGACATAATGTCAGCAAACTGAAGTATTATAAAGTAAATTAGATTTAAATAAAGTGCATAAAAAATAATTTGATCCTGCAGCTCCAAACTCCCAGTGTCATTTAGAGTTTAGCTCGAACCCTAATTAAGCACACTTGAAGCAGCTAATCAAGCTCTAACTAGACACACTAGAAGCTTCCAGATAGGTGTGCTAAGGCCAGTTGGACCTAAACTCTGCAGGACATTGGCCATCCAGGATCTAGTTTGGAGACCTCTGTCCTACAGAGTTGTTAATTTGCACATGCTTTTTGATCGTTACAAATAATGTAAAATTATTTTCTTAGAATAGGAGATATGCTGTCTCTCGCATCACATTATCAGTAGTTTATGTGGTCTTGAAGAGGATTCTTTTTTTTCTCTCACTTGGACTTGGACTTGACTTGGACTTTGACCTCTTTGGACTCAGTCTCGACTAGTCTTGGTCTTGGACTTGCTGTCATCAATATAATTAAAATAAAGAAATGAATGAATACATGATAACATCTAAATAAATGTTGATAGATTTAGCGTTATAGTTTTAAAAATATTAATAAACAGCAAATCAACACAGCTTCGAAATAATAACCGAGAAAGACCTAAATAATAGTAATACATAATTAATAAACAGCGCCGCCCCTCCCACCACGCGCATCACGCGCTGTGCGTCAACCCCAAAGCGTCAAAAACTGAAGCGTGGTCAAGCGCCTCTAGCGTCACTGACATGAGATGTTTATCGCTTTGAAATCACGTTCAAGAAGTCTCATTCAGCACACATCGCGATACTTTCCATCAGTTTGCTAGAGCCGCAGGTTGGGTGAGTTATACAGTCTATGGTGGGGGGGCGTGTTAAGATGGCGGAGAGATAAGTCGAACTTTTTACAGGCTCTGATGTAATTGTATAAAAGGCCGTCTATTCTTAGTCTACAGTTTTTTCTTTATTTAAGATTATTTATTTACTCTGTTTTCTGTTACTACATTCGTGAGATTTTTTGTTTATACGAGTCTATTCGCTTGTCTTTTTGCTGCACTCGCTGAAGCGTTATGGCGGGGAAAACTGGAGAACATGCCTATGCTGGAATAGCTTCAGGTGAAGAAGGAGATGAACCTATCGATACGATGGAGATTGAAGTGTCGTCTGCTAAAGATGTTAGACAGAAGACTATGCCTCACACCCCTCTCAAAAGTCCTGGACCCAAAAGAGTGAAAGCAGTACAGGAAAAGGAAAGTGATGATATTTCCACTAGTGTTCTGTACGCCGCCATCCAAAGCCTCAGTCGTAAATTCGATGAAAATTCTGAATACATTCGTGCCTTTGAATTCCAACTGAAAGTGAACACTGATGCAATTGTCAAAATTTCCGAGTCTCTGGATGCCAATACGACGGCGTTGAAAGGTGTTAAGGAGGATGTGGTTAATTTGAAATCACAGGTAACTCACTTACAGAAGGAAAACGAAGTGTTGAAACAGAAATGTGTGGAGCATGACTGATACAAACGCAGGTGGTGTTTGAGGCTAAATGGAGTTCCAGAAAGAGAAGATGAGGATGTCAGAAGTGTCGTGATTGATATCTTGTCTCAGATTGTCCCTCACTCTCCAGAACAACTGCAGAATACTGTGGACACAGTTCATCGCCTTGGCAAAAAAGTGAAGGGTGCAAGACCGCGGCAAATCATCATTCAGTTTGGCATGAGATTTGTACGTGACATGGTGTGGAGAATGTCAAAGAATGCACCGGTCTGCATGGAGAAAAAAATTCGTTTTAGAGAGGAATTTTGCAAGGACGACCGGGAGGCTCATGCTCGTCTATGGCCTAAAGTTGAGGAGGCAAGAAAGAAAAACTTGAAAGCATACCTTCGCGACGGATATGCAGTGATTAATGGTCAGAGAGTGACCGCTTAGTTAGTGGTGAATGAAGTGATGTGCTAGCTTCTGAGTTACTTTAAATCTGTGAGGAGAATAGGTTCAATTGTCTACTAAGGCACAGTTAGGCTATGTCGTATTCAGGATCATGCAATTGTAGGGATCTAACGTTAGGTATTTCATTTAGAATTCTATTCAAAGTTAATATCGAATGTATTATTTGTACGTCATTCCTTAAGGCTTATTTTGAGTTCGGTTTTATCGGCCTTAAATGTGTTATTATATGCCTGTGTAAGAGGAACGATATTTGATCTTCTGCAAAATCTGTAATTAGTTTTCTTTTTTTCTTCTTATTTTTCTTAATTCAAGTTTATGTCTTTTTCTCTGTTATCTCTAAATGTTCGAGGTATTAGGTGTAATGTTAAACGTAAGGCACTTTTTCTTTTTTGCAAGGAGCAAGTAAAAGTAAATTGTTTCTTTCTTCAAGAGACTCATTCAACTGATGTAGATGTGAGATTTTGGAAATCACAATGGGGTGGAGAGGCTTTATTCTCTCATGGAACTTCTCACTCAGCAGGGGTCGCTTTTTTGTTTAAACGGATGGACAGCAAAATTGTTGCAAGTTCAAGCGATAATGAGGGTCACTGGATTATGGTGGTTCTTGAATCAAATGAATGTAATTTAATTTTGATAAATGTTTATGGTTACACTAACAAGGCCGCTAATAAGTTGTTTTTTCAGAATATGGCTACAAAAATTGATGTCTGGAAGAACACATATTTTACAGATAAAATTATTATTGGAGGGGATTTTAACGCTGTTCCAGATGAATGGCATGATAGATACCCCACTCCTTTCACCACTTTTTCCTATAACCCCCTGATTTATAATATATCTCAGTTTCTTGATTTAATTGATGTTTGGCGTGTACAGAACCCACATAAGAAACAATTTACATGGGGTTCCTTTTCAGGGCGCATTCAGCGTTCCAGGTTGGATTTTTGGTTGATAACTAGTAATCTTCTTTCTTCTACATTTGATTGTAATATTTCTCCTTCAGTTTTAACTGATCACAGTGCCATATCACTTTCTCTTAGGAGTAATGACAGCTCTACGTCTACCAGAACTCACTGGAAGTTTAATAATAATTTACTAAAATGTGAATCTTTTTGTAATTCTATTTTGTTAATGATTAATAATGTTAAAACCATGTCTGAATTAACCTCAATTGGCAAATGGGAATGGGTCAAATTTAATGTAAAAAAAATAGCGATTAAAGAAGGCAAACAAATTGCAAATGCTAGAAAATTTAGGCAGACAACAATTTTATCAAGACTAAATTATTTCAGTAATAAAGACATACTTAGTAAGAGTGAGGAAAAAGAACTTTATACTCTTCAATCAGAGTTAGATGATTTTTATACAGAAAAGGCTAAAGGAGCATTTATACGATCTAGAGCCAGGTGGATTGAGGAAGGGGAAAAAAATTCTTCATATTTCTTTAATCTAGAAAAACAAAAACAAGCTTTGAAAATTATTAATAGACTTAGTATTGATAATTGTATAAGCCAAGAAAAAACACTAATTGATGACTACATATATTCCTTCTATAACGATTTATATAAATCTAAATTTTCAGAAAGCGATTGTGATCTCTTCTTTTCCTTTTTAAAAGATAGAGTTCCTATTATAGACTCTGATTTTAGAAATATGATGGATGCTGACATTGAGATTTCAGAATTAGACACTGCTATAAAGCAAATGTCTAATGGAAAGTCGCCAGGTATTGATGGCATCACAGTAGAACTATATAAACACTTTTGGCACGAAAAAAGGATTTTAGTTTTTGAAGCACTAAAGGAATGTATAGATAAAGCTGAATTATCTCCATCAATGAAGCACGGTTTAATTATTCTAGCTCCAAAGTTGAACAAAGATAAATTATTTTTAGACAATTGGAGACCAATAACTCTTTTATGTAATGATTTCAAACTGCTCTCTCATGTTTTTGCAAATAGATTAAAAAAGGGTATTGGTGAAATTATCAGTGAAACACAATCTGCTTTTATTAAAGGGAGAAGTATTCACAGTCATATTAGACTAGTTCTTGATATGCTTGATTATAACTTTTTAATTCCCCAGACAAGCTTACTTCTATTTCTAGATTTCTTCAAGGCATTTGATACCCTTGAACACTCCTTTTTGTTTAGATCCTTAGAAACTTTTGGTTTTGGCCCTATGTTTTGTAAAGTAATTTCCATGTTTTATAATGATATTTTTTGTAGTGTTTCTCTTAATGTTGGTTCATCACCCAAAATCCAAATTAAACGAGGAATTCGTCAGGGATGCCCTGTCTCACCATTACTTTTTAATCTTGCAGTTGAACTTATGTCTTTATTCATTAAAAACTTTGAAGATAGTATAGGCATAGATATTCTTGGTAGAACCTTTACTATAAGTCAATTTGCAGATGACACTCTTTTATTTCTTAAAAATAAAGAGGTACTTCCATTAGTTATTGAAAAAAATTCTGTTTTCTCAAAGGCATCAGGCCTGACTCTAAACTTTAAAAAATGTGAATTAATGGCAATCCATAATTGTAATTTAGATGTTATAGAGGGCATTCCAGTAAAAAAGGAGATTAAGTATTTAGGGGTTATGATTACAAATAATGTTGTTAATAGAGAACATTCAAATTTTAACTCTAAAATAGAAAGTATGAAAAAATCCTTAAATCATTGGTTATCTCGAGACCTATCTATACTGGGTAGAATTCTCTTAACTAAAACTGAGGGAATATCCAAACTTATCTACTTATCTCAAGCCTTGTATACTGCCCCTAGAGTAATTAAATCGGTGAATTCAATCTTATTTAAATTTATTTGGAAAAATAAAACGCATTATCTACGTAAATTTCATATGGTAAAAGAGTATGAACATGGAGGTTTGAGAGCCATTGACTTTGAATCTCTTCTTGGTACATTCAGAATAAAATGGTTGAAAGAGTGTTTAACAAAGTCACACTCGATATGGTACCATATTCCTAACCACATTTTTAAAAAAATTGGCGGCCTTGATTTTGTGTTGAGATGTGATCTCGACCCTTGTAAAATTCCTCTGAAGGTATCTAATTTTCATAAACAAGTATTGTTATTTTGGAAAATGATGTTTACCCATAACTTTTCACCTCACAATTCCACTCTTTGGAACAATAGGGTTGTAATTATTAATAGAAAATCTCTGTTTAAAAGTGATTGGTATAGCCAGGGTATTTTTTTTATTCATGATTTGTTAGATGATAATGGCTTTTTCTTATCTTATATTGATTTCATTTGTAAATACAAAGTTAAAATTACATTAAAAGGTTATAATAAGATATGCAATGCTATACCTACTGGATTGTTAAGAATAATCCAAAGTAGTTTTTCTGATCTTTTATCTAGACCAGTAGTTTCTCTCCCCTCTCTGAAAATATGTAATGTTGACCTCTTAGGGCCCTATCTTGCACCCAGCGCAATTGACTTTGTACACCGACGCATGTGTCATTCTTATTTTGCACCAGCGCAAAGCGCGCTTTTCCCTCCACAGAAGCACGTCGCTAAACTAGTGAATGAACTTGCGCTCCCTGGGCGGTTCAGCGCAAAAAAGGAGGCGTGTTCCAGCGCAAACAATCCCTGGTGCTATTTTGCTGTTCCATTAAACAATTGCGCCACTGACCAGAAAAAACCTAGGGCCCTATTTAAACGATCTGAAACGCAAGTGTCAAAGCGCGAAGCGCAAGTAACTTTGTGGGCGGGTCTCGGCGCTGTTGCTATTTTCCCGGTGGGATAAATGGCTCTTGCGCCCGGCGCAAATCTAAAATGGGTTGGTCTGAAGTAGCTTCATTATTCATAGGTGTGGTTTGGGCGTAACGTGAAATAAACCAATCAGAGCGTCATCCAACATTCCCTTTAAAAGCAGGCGCGCAAGTTCCATTATGGATTGCTATTATTATGGCGTATTTACCAGGCGCACGCCAGGAGCGGTTCACAGCCGAGGAGACTGATGTTCTTGTAAGAGCAGTGAAAGACAGAGAAGTTGTGTTGTATGGGGATGGGAGAAACCCACCCAAAATAGCGTCATGATTTCCGTCATCTCATGTGTTAATATTTTTTTAGTGTAACAATTTATGATTTGCAAAAATAACTGTTGCATCTGTGTAGATTACATGAGCAAAGTGTATGCGTGTTGTGCACGCTATACATTATGGTCAAGCATGCGCCCCTAAAATAGCATAATGAACAACGCGCAACGCGCCACTGACTTTAGACTAGGTTTTTTCAAAATAGGAATGACACATGCGTCGGTGTACAAAGTCAATTGCGCTGGGTGCAAGATAGGGCCCCTAGTCTAAAGTCAGTGGCGCGTTGCGCGTTGTTCATTATGCTATTTTAGGGGCGCATGCTTGACCATAATGTATAGCGTGCACAACACGCATACACTTTGCTCATGTAATCTACACAGATGCAACAGTTATTTTTGCAAATCATAAATTGTTACACTAAAAAAATATTAACACATGAGATGACGGAAATCATGACGCTATTTTGGGTGGGTTTCTCCCATCCCCATACAACACAACTTCTCTGTATTTCATTGCTCTTACAAGAACATCAGTCTCCTCGGCTGTGAACCGCTCCTGGCGTGCGCCTGGTAAATACGCCATAATAATAGCAATCCATAATGGAACTTGCACACCTGCTTTTAAAGGGAATGTTGGATGACGCTCTGATTGGTTTATTTCACGTTACGCCCAAACCACACCTATGAATAATGAAGCTACTTCAGACCAACCCACTTTAGATTTGCGCCGGGCGCAAGAGCCATTTATCCCGCCGGGAAAATAGCAACAGCGCCGAGACCCGCCCACAAAGTTACTTGCGCTTCGCGCTTTGACACTTGCGTTTCAGATCGTTAAAATAGGGCCCTTTGACTATAAGTGTAATAACAAACTTATTTATAAAGAACTTAAACGTATCATCACTGGTGATTATAAATGTTATTTTCTGGGAGATGTTGAAACCTCAGTAAGGGACAAAGCTTTTACCCGTTATATAGCTTACCCAGTTGCTCCAAAGGTCAAGGAGACTCATTATAAAATTATGTTTAGGATATATCCAGTTAGTGACTTTATACAAAAACGATTTCTTTTCGATGTGGATCCTTGTGGTTTCTGCTCTTCATTTCCTGAAACACTTGATCACCTTTTCTTTTACTGTGAGGTTTCTTCTAAATTTTGGTTTGATATACATAGCTGGTTGTCAGTAAAAATGGAGACAGTTTCTCCTATAACTCAGCAAGATGTGCTCTTTTTTAAATGTGATTTAAATTCATCCTTCTCTGATGTTGTGAATTTTGTTTTGTTGATGGGTAAATATCATATACATACTTGTAAATGGAAAAAATGTAAACCTTCCTTCAATATATTCTTATGTGAGTTTGTTAAAATGTTTCAGAGCTTAAAATGCCTCAAAAAACTTAATCGAAAATCGGAAAAGTTATGCTTCTCTTTGTCAAAATATCTATTATTTTAAAAACATTTTTAACTTCATTGACTACAATTTTGGTTTCATCCTTGCTCCTTGTTATTGTGTTTGTTTTATTTTATTTATTTATTTATTTTTTTTCTCTCTCTTTAATGTAAACTATGTGCTGGTCTATATGAAAGTGTCTTACATTGTTGGTTCCCTGTTTTGTTATGTACATTAAGCAATAAAAAAAAAAAAGAAAATACAGTCTATGTTGAGTAGTAGTAAATATGCTCTTTTAATGCCTGTCATAATAATAATAAACTTTTATTTCCAGACCCAGAGGGATCCATAGTACAATACAAAAACACATACATAGAAGAAAAAAACAAAACAAATAATAAATATACAAGAAGTAAAACTAGACCCTCCACAGTGTTCAGTGTCTAACATACAGACATGTACACCAATGGTTCCACAGTCTGGACGAAAATCTTACAGAACTTCGTCTAGGGTTAGCCAACACAGCAATTAGATCATTAGATCATAAAATGTATTCTGTCTTCTTTATTAATTAGATGAGTGCCTTATGTTTACTCTCTGTATTACATCGGTCATCCGAGGCTGTCTTTGAGTTTCATTGTGTTTTAACTAAATGAACACAGCTGCTAACTGGTTAAACTCTATCGGTCACGTGACGTGACATGCCACAGACCTGGGATCCGTATTATATTCATTTCAGGTTCAAAGATGTAAGTTGTATTTGTAGTAAAATCATGGTAACCATGACACCTACAATAGTAGGTAAAACCCAGTAAACAAGACATTTACCATGTTTTTTATTTATTTATTTTTTTACCACAGTAACTGTAGTTTTACTATGGTATAGTAATAGCACACTAATCACCAAATTAACTATAGTTGTACCACTGTAATGTTAGTGTTTTAATGTGCTTTTATATGACTTATTTCACAGTAATCACATTTACTGTACCATGCTTGTAATACATTTTTAATGTAAATTTAAAAAAAAAAAAAATAATGTTTCCCATCTTGCAGTTCAATTCATATTGGTTTATATCTTAAATATTTTGCATTCTGTATATAATTCTGTTTTATTTTCTTTCCCCTTGTATTAATTTTTTAGCTGAAAAGACGTAAAGGAAGCAGTCACCCCAGTGGTGTTTGTGGAGAGGTATTCCTTCAGAAATGGAGAAGACAGAAAGCTGCAGAGGCAGATTGGTCTGTGATAGTTTGTCCCTTTTATCAAACATTCCTGCTGTTATCATTTGCACAGCATTTGTTGTTTCTTAAACTGTTGTACGGTCCAAATACCTACACTTGCCATCTTTGCACATTTCCTTTATTTGGCCCAAGTGAGCATGAAGATCACAATGTGTGTCGATCTTAACATGGCAAAGTTCGTTTCAACTTTGTATTTTAAAAGAAACTTCTAAATGTCTTTTCAATAGTCCCTATTAAAGATGACAATTTATTTTGTGGTGCTTCTAATTAAGTGATAAAAAGAAGTTACAAATGATGTACAAAATAAATATACTTTTCTGTGCACCAAGAAAACATGCAACACTTTGTTTTACTACTAAATTATTCTCAATTTCTAATTATTATAATTAATATTTCACAAACATTGGAAAGGTTTGCGTGACCTCCTGTAAGATCTCTGCAAAAAGTCTCACATTAATTCCAAAACATGATGCATGATGGGATACACTAAGCATTGTATAGTGCTCCGGAGCAGTATTGGAGAGGTTTAGTGTGTGTTAAGGATGCTGCGCTTTGGCATTATTATTATTTCTTCCAGAGTCAAGTCAGGTGCCTGTTGACCTTCCAGAATTGATTCAGGTTCCCATTGACCCTCCAGAGTCGAGTCAGGTTCCCGTGGATCCTCCAGAGTCGAGTCAGGTTTCCGTGGACCCTCCAGAGTCAAGTCAGGTTCCTGTTGACCTTCCAGAGTCGAGTCAGGTGCCCGTTGACCTTCCAGAATTGATTCAGGTTCCCATTGACCCTGCAGAGTCGAGTCAGGTTCTCGTTGACCGTCCAGAGTCGAGTCAGGTGCTCATGGACCCTCCAGAGTCAGGGTTAGTCACCGTTGACCTTCCAGAGTCAGGGTTGGTCACAGTCGACCTTCCAGAGTCAGGGCTAGTCACCATTGACCTTCCAGAGACGGACTAGTCACCGTTGACCTTCCAAAGTCAGGACTAGTCACCGTTGACACTCCGGAGTCAAGTCAAGCCCCCGGTGAAATTCATGGACAAGGGCAAGTCACCAATGAAATTCACGGGCAAAGTCCAGTCACCATTATTCTTCATGAGCAAGGTCAAGTCACCGACTATCTTCATGGGCAAAGGCAAGTCACCATTGATCTTCATGAACAAAATCAAGTCACCGATAATCTTCATGAGCAGAGTAAAGTCAGCATTGATCTTCCGGAATCCAGTATAAACACCATGGGATTACCAGAGTCTCTTCACGTCTCTGTGGAACTACCAGAGCATCCCCACATCTCTGATGAACTACTAGAGCCTCTCCTCAGCTCGGCTGAACTTCCAGAGCCTCGTCACATCTCAGCCAAACTCTCTGAGCGCTCGACTGATCCTGTCATGGCCACGGAGGCTACCCTTAACTTGTTCATGTTCTCTGTTTCAGACTTGCCTTACCAGACTTGCTCTCTTGTTTATTCGACCACTCGGATGTGGTGGTCTTCTGCGCTGCCCTGGGGGTCTTCCGTCTCGACCACACGGGTGTGGTGGTCTTCCACTCCACCCTGGGTACCTTCTGTCTTTACCACACGGATATGGTGGTCTTCTGCTCCGCCCTGGGGGGCTTCTGTCTCGACCGCACGGATGTGGTGTGTCTTCTGCTCCGCCCTGGTGGGCGTCACGTTATGTCCTTCCTGGACTTGTGTTTTTGTGGTTGTTTTGTTTTTGCTCTTCTGTCTGATTTTGTATCTATGGCCCTCCGTCCCTCCCCCTGATCCTCCGCCGGTCCACCTCCCTCCTGGACTCCTTGTTTTGTGTTGTCTCTGTTTCCCCATTTTACCTGGTCCTCTTGTCTCTGTTTCCCCATTTTACCTGGCCCTCCGTCCCTCCCCCTGGTCCTCCTCCACTCCACCTCCCTCCTGGTCTCTTTATGTCTTTGGTCTCTTCTTGGGTTCGGGTGGAGCATCTGGTAGCTGCTCCGTGGAGGAGGGGGTAATGTCACGCTGTCTAGTCTCTGTTTCCCTGGGTGTCCACTAGTGGGCTCACTTCCCCTTAGGCACTTCACCATAGGCACTAAAATTCCACTAGTCTTGTCCCTTCATCACAGTAATTGCACTCCTGTTGATTGCACCAGGTACCTTCACTTAATTTTCATTAGCCTCCCTATATTTACCAGTCTTTTCCTGTTGTCTGTATGGAGTCCTTTCCTTTCGTATCCCAGTCTTCTCGTCCTCCGAGATTCCTCATATTCTGAGTTCCCGTTCCGTTCCCTTTCCTGTTCCATTCTTGTTTGTTTGTTTTTTGGACTGTATTCTGGTTTTGACCCTGGCTTGTTTTCATGACGATTTGGATTACCCCAATAATAAATCATACCTGCAACTGGATCTATCTCTCTCTATCTATCGTTATAATGTAGCAATCTAGTCAAATGCAGAATTTTTGAACTGTTCTAACACAATCAAGTTAGACAGACCCTCAAAATGAATAACTTCATAAAGCTCAGAATAGGTTTGTGAATCTAGCTTTTTTCTGTAACAAAAAACGTTGATGATATGCCTCCAGCACCAGCTCGTAGACCTTCAGAAGTGCTGATTTAACTTTAGCATAAAATTTACTGTCAGCTACACTCAGTGCTGGAAAAGCCTCACCTTCAAATAAAGTAAAATATGTATCTGGATCTGACTCAAATTTAGGCAATAAACAAAGATTCTGTGAAACATCAAACTGTGGTACTTCCAGTATATTGATATTTCGCAACCGCGCTATTTCTAACTGCATTTGCAACAGCTCCCTCAGACACTGCTCTAATCTGGCTTTAATAGTCTCTTTGTTTTTGTTTTTTATCAGCAATCTCAATCTGATAATGGTCAGCAATTTCAATTAACTGCTCCTTAGTACACACCTCTAAAACTACCTCTGAAGGAGCTTGCACAAAACTATTCAGCATAGAAGACATTTTTCTCAACCAATACAACTACAAATGCTGAAAGAGAAATATAAACAACTTACCTGCTTCGAGTCTGTGTTAAGGACAGGTGCCACACCCCACTATCCTCCAAAAACAACTAACTAACTGGCCCCTGGTCTTTGTGCAGTCACGTGGGGTTTTATTCACACAAAACCAATGGAGTGGAAAAGACACCTCCCCCCCACCCACATCCATGAAGGTGCTCCTGAGCCAGTGTAGGGGAAAAAGGGAGTTCTTCCCACTTTCATTGCCTCCTAAAAAAAAAAAAAAACACCCTACTATTGACACTAGCTAATAAGCCTCAACAGGAGAGGAATACCATCTGAACAAAAACCCAGACAAAGCCCAGAGTGAATTGCTAACCAAATTTAACTATAAAGCTAAGCTAACTAAACAAAAGGAACACATGGCTCTCAATGCTCGCTCCCATAATATCAGAATCAGAATCAGAATGAGCTTTATTGCCAGGTATGTTTACACATACAAGGAATTTGTTTTCGTGACAGAAACTCCGCAGTACAACAGAATGACAGCGACAGAACATAAAACACATAATGAAAGAATAAAAAATACAAATAAGTAGATAGTGAATGACAGTATACAAATGACAATTGTAGGCAGGTATATTACAAAATGCAGTTATGTATCTACATGTAAATTATGTGCAGAAATTAAGTGTATACTAAGGATGTGTGTTAGATAAATAAAGTGTATGTGTATTGTCACGGGAGGAGCACAAGACAGACACAGTGGGCGTGGCGTCAGGCCTCGGAGAGGCTTTTATTAACAGAAATCATAAAATAACACAGGGAATAAGTGGCCAAAGGGGAAAGGGTGTCCAAAATAAACAGGGAATCTGGTGTCCTCGTCGTGCTGCAGGGTTCGTGTGGGTTGGGCAGTGTTCATCGAGGAAGGGTCCAGGTAAGGGGCGGAGTCCGGTGGCCGCACGCGCTCCCCTCTTCGGTCCGGGGTGCGAGGGGCGGCGGCTGCACTCCGCCCCTTACCTGGACCCACGAGGACACCAGTGTGCATGCACAGGGAAAAGACCGGTCTCTCGAGGAGAGGCGCGTTGGGCTTTTAAACAGCGGCGGTGATGAGGCTCCATTCCCTTCAGGTGTGCCCCATCACACGCCGCCAGCCCTGACTCGTCCAGCGCCCCTCCTCTCACACACCCACTCCAGTCGGGAGCCTGGTGAAGGGCGGCAATTTAGGACGGGGTGCCGGTGACAATCAGGGAGGAGGCAGCTGACTCGTCACAGTATATAAATATAAAGTGTAGTGTGTTCGCCGTTATTATCAGCTGTTCATAAGATGGATTGCCTGAGGGAAGAAACTGGTCCTGTGTCTGGTCGTTCTGGTGCTCAGTGCTCTGTAGCGTCGACCAGATGGACACAGTTCAGAGAGGGAGTGTGCTGGATGTGAGGGGTCCAGAGTGATTTTGACAGCCCTTTTTCTCACTCTGGATAAGTACAGTTCTTGAATAGAAGGGAGGGTTGTACCGATGATTCGCTCAGCAGTCCGGACTACCCTCTGTAGTCTTCTGAAGTCAGATTTAGAAGCTGAGCTGAACCAGACAGTTACTGAAGTGCAGAGGATGGATTCAATGATGGTGGAGTAGAACTGTTTCAGCAGCTCCTGTGGCAGGTTAAACTTCCTCAGCTGGCGAAGGAAGTACAACCTCTGCTGGGCCTTTTTCACAATGGAGTCAATGTGAATGTCCCACTTCAGGTCCTGAGAGATAGTGGTGCCCAGGAACCTGAATGACTCCACTGCAGTCACAGTGCTGTTCATGATGGTGAGTGGGGGGAGTGCAGGGGGGTTTCTCCTGAAGCCCACGATCATCTCCACTGTTTTGAGCGTGTTAAGCTCCAGGTTGTTGAGACTGCACCAGACAGCCAGCTCTTTTACCTCCTGTCTGTAAGCAGACTCGTCACCGTCCTGGATGAGGCCGATGAGTGTGGTGTCGTCTGCAAACTTCAGGAGCTTGACAGAGGGGTCCTTAGACGTGCAATCATTAGTGTACAGGGAGAAGAGCAGTGGGGAGAGAACACAGCCCTGGGGAGCTCCGGTGCTGATTGTACGGGTGCTAGATGTGTATTTTCCCAACCTCACTAGCTGCTGCCTGTCTGTCAGGAAGCTGTTGGTCCACTGGCAGATGGAGGTGGGCACGGAGAGCTGATTTAGTTTGGGCAGGAGGAGGTTTGGGATGATCGTGTCGAAGGCCGAGCTGAAGTCCACAAACAGGATCCTCACATAAGTCCCCAGTCTGTCTAGGTGTTGCAGAACATAATGCAGTCCAATGTTTACTGCATCGTCGACAGACCTGTTTGCTCTGTAGGCAAACTGAAGAGGATCCAGCAAGGGCCCAGTGATGTCCTTCAGGTGGGCCAGCACCAGTTTCTCAAATGACTTCATGACTACAGACGTTAGAGCCACAGGCCTGTAGTCATTTAGTCCTGTAATTTTGGGTTTCTTAGGGATGTGGATGATGGTGGAGCGTTTGAAGCATGAAGGGACTTCGCAAAGCTCCAGCGATCTGTTGAAGATCTGTGTGAAGATGGGGGCCAGCTGGTCAGCACAGGATTTCAGACAGGCTGGTGTAACACAACCTGGGCCTGGTGCTTTTTTCCTTTTCTGCTTCTGGAAGACCTGGCGCACCGCATCCTCGCTGATCTGAATTGCAGGTGTGGGGGAGAGGGGGGGTGCAGGAGGTGTGAATGGTGAGAGTGCTTGATTGGAAAGGTGTTCAGGATGGGTTGCAGGAGCTGTTAATGGTGTGAACGGTTGTTTGGAGAGGCATTCAGGGCTGGTTGCAGGAGTTGTGAATGGTATGAATGGTTTTGTGGGGAGGCGTTCAGGGCAGGTGATGGGTGTTCTTTCAAACCTGCAGTAAAACTCGTTCAGATCGTCTGCCAGTCGTTGATTCTCCACAGTGCTGGGGGGGTGGTGTCTTGTAATTGGTGATCTTCTTTAGACTTTTCCACACTGATGCGGAGTCGTTGGAAGTGAACTGGGTCCTTATTTTTTCAGAATAATTCCTCTTTGCCACTTTGATCTCTTTTTCCAGTGTGTATTTAGCCTGTTTATACAAGACATTGTCCCCCTTCACGTAAGCATCTTCTTTGGCCTGACGGAGCTGTCTGAGTTTTGCAGTGAACCATGGTTTGTCATTGTTGTAAATTAGTTGAGTCTTTGTAGGAATACACATATCCTCACAGAAACTGATATATGATGTTACGGTCTCTGTGAGTTCATCCAGATCGGTGGCAGCAGCTTCAAAAACACTCCAATCAGTGAGGTCAAAACAAGATTGTAAATCCTGCTCTGCTTCATTAGTCCATCTTTTTACAGTCCTTGATACAGGTTTAGCTGATTTTAGTTTCTGCCTGTAGGTCGGTATAAGATGAACCAGAAGGTGATCAGAACGTCCCAAAGCTGCTCGTGGAACAGAGTGAAATGCATCCTTTATTGTGGTGTAACAGTGATCCAATATATTACTGTCTCTTGTGGGACATGTAACATGCTGTCTGTATTTTGGCAGTTCACGGGAGAGATTGGCTTTATTAAAGTCCCCGAGAATTATTAAAACAGAGTCCGGGTGTTGTTGTTCTGTCTCTGTAATCTGATCAGCGAGTTTCTGTAAAGCTGAGCTCACGTGCGCTTGCGGAGGGATGTAAACACTGACCAGAATGAACGAGTGAAACTCCCGCCGCGAATAGAACAGCTTGCAGTTAATGAAGAGTGTTTCGAGATTTGAGCAGCACATCTTCTTTAACACAGTTACATCTGTACACCACCGTTCATTGATGTAAAAGCATGTCTCGCCGCCGCGCAATTTCCCCGTAGATTCTGCGTCGCGATCCGCTCTAAACAGCTGAAAGCCCGGCAGATGGAGCGCGCTGTCCGGTATGGCGTCATTCAGCCAGGTTTCCGTGAAACACAAAGCAGCAGAGTGTGCGAAATCCTTATGTTCCTTATGTTCAGCAGTTCATCCCTGGTGAAACTGATGGCAGGAATATAACTAAAGACAGGACAAACTAACAAAAACACAAAAACATATGCAGAGCCCGTCACGGAGGCAGCCATCCTGTATCGGCGCCAGAGAACATCATATTGGCTATACCAAAGCATCCACTCAAGCAAAAGTTTGTCAATCTGAACTAAACAACAAAACTAACCCAGATTAACTACAAAACAATAATAAAATAAGCCGAACTCAGAGCAAACAAATGTATCAATGATAAGACAAGAACAGTCTAGAAAAAAAACTTTAACCAACTATGGAAAATTGTAAAAGTAAGCTAAAATACTAAAGTAACACTGAAATATAATTAACGATACCTATTAACTTTAAACAAATAATAAGGAATGAGGTATGAGAATGTCATAATGTAAGGTGTATGTAAAGTGCACGGATGAGGGAATCTGTGTGTGTGTAAACATGAGAGTGGAAACTAAGTAAAACTATAAAGGAACAAATGAAACAGGATCATATCTGGAGGAGCAGAGAGAGAGAAAAGAGTGATTAGAAACAACTTAAATACCCTGAGCCCAGGTGGCTCCACCTCTGCCTGCAGGAGGAACCGCCCCTGAAAAGCAGACGAGGGGCCGTAACACTTTCTAAATTTGAAGAATTTTTTGGTAGTGGTAGTGGTAGTGAAAAAAAAAAACCTCTGTAACTCTCAAAAAGATCTTCTGTAGACATCTGACAGAAATTAAGTCAGTCTGGTAGTAATGTGAATCTGGTGAAGCTGTTTTAGGAGTTGTTTAATCAGATCTTGAGAGATTTGATGAATTATTTTATTTCAGTTGATTTCATCTAAGGCTGTGTCTGAAGTCAGTTGTAGTTCTTGTGTTTCTCTTTTCTTCAGTGATTCTGTTTGTTAATATCGGTGTTCATCACTAATGCTCAATCATCAATTAATCACAGAATTATCTCATTAACTTCACTGATTCAGTGTTACTCTAAAGCTCTGTAGTGTGCACACATTATAAGTGTTCATTTAAAACTGAGGATTTTGTTGTGGGGTTTAAAGGATTAAAGATTTAAGATGAAGAAAAATACAGCATGAAACATAATTTAACAGTAATAAACTGTAATTAATTTGCAGGAAACAAACTCTAGAAAAATAGTTGTTTACTGCCACCCCTGCTGCCAGTAAATTATGGTTATTTAATGGCACAATTTTTTACAGTGTACATACCGTTTATACACAATTGTATGTGTTTGTCTCTTGTAACAGAGTCAGAGGCATACAAATCCATTCACAGGTTTTTATTAGACAAAAAAAGCAATGTCAAAACACAGGGCTTGGGCTGAGGATCGAGGCAGGCAGAGAACGATCATAAACTGGGTACACAGTCCAAGGTCGGGGAGCCAAACAGGAAACTAGAAGGAGAACCAGGTGACAGGGAGAAATCGCTCGGAAATGACTGACTAGCAAATCAAGATTTCGTGAAGTGTCTGGGTGTGAGAGCTGCTTATATGTGTGTGTGAATGAGGTGCAGGTGTGGCAAGGAGATTGGCTGATGAATGAGGTGCTGGTGTGGCAAGGTGATTTGGAATGCAGTGACTTATGGGGGATGTAGTTCGGGTGTGGTGCAACAGTATGAAAGGTACAGTACTAGTGTCCAAGTGATGATATGGTGATAGCCGGATCAGAACATCTCTAATGTCCATTATATAAATGTAAATAGAAGTATGTTTATGTATGTGTGTGTGAGAGAGACTGGTCTCATTGGCAATCACAAGAGTCTGTGAGACTGAAGAAACAGCACAGTCCTGTGAAAAGAAACAATTTTGTTGTTTAAATAGTATTTTACTTAATTTACACAAATTATTGTGAGGTTATTTATTTAGTTATTTTATATTTAATATTAATAATAATAATGGCCTATTTGTTATGTTTTTTTTATTTATATATATTATAAGGGGCACAAAAAAAACCTTCTGGTATAAAAATTGTTGACTGGTGTGGGTTTAGCAACAGAAATCATTCTTATGCAACAGAGGGAATAAAACCGACTGGTCTGCAGTCATGTCACATGTTTCACAGGCTGCAGTGACAGCTCTATTTATAGCATCTTGTCAGTGCATCGCTTGAACCTGTTGAGCTGTTTTTTCAGGAGAGATGAGGCAGGTGTGAGAACAGGTGACAGTCACAGACTGACACAGACACAGTGTGCTCTTAGCCCTGAACACATGTCAATATCTCATCAGTGATTGAGCTTCAGTCCTCTGATCATCAGTGCAGAAAATCAGCAGAAAGCTTCTGCTTGAACACTGGGTTTGTAGACAAATCTAAAGGATTTCGTTTTCGTTTTAATGAACTCACTGTTCACAAAGTAATGTTGCTGCTGCAGAGCTTCATCTGTGTGATTTTCACATGACTGCACTATTATTCCAACAAGTATGGTTTCATCATGATTTAATAACAAAGCAGATTATTACATGATGAGAAATATATAACAAGCAACAATTTATTTTAGATCTACTGTTTGTAATTACACGTTGCATGAACTTTAATGACAATGATGCATAATCATAAGCAGCTAATCCTAACCTAACACAAAGTCTATTTACCACACATGTAGTTCATTAGAATTGCTCAGGGTTATTTGTGTAATTACACTGTAACAAACGTCACCTAAACATGAAGTGTTACCTGTGCTGATATAGATGCTATTATAAATCATCAAATTAACATTCATCTCATCTGAAGTCATGGTGAATTACATGACACACGCATGACTGTTTTTGTGATCCAGGATTACATTTATTGATTTACTTTGTTAACACTTTATTTGACTTACACATTACATTTCATAATACAAATCTTAAATCTTGATTTATTGTCATTGGGTCAAGAATAAAAAAACGCTGCAACTGAAACCACGTAGGGTTAATACTGAATGATCCTTAGTGCAAACACATCCTAAGGTATTTCGTTTCTGAATGGCATGCATTAATTTACACTCTTCACGTGTTTGTTTTGCTGAAGCTCAGTGCGTCAGACGCGCGCTCCTTGGAGATCAGCAGAATTATCGCGGCGCGCAGCGCGCAGGCGTGATCCAGTCTGAGCCGCGCGAGCTGGAGGCCAGTCACTCGTGCAGCGCGTATCTTCCGTATCCTGAGCTCCACCTCTCCCGCCGGACATGCCCTCCGGACCCCGGCGACGCTCCGCGCCTCTGCCCGGCGCGTGAATGGCCCCCCGCCATGGACGAAACGCCGTTCCAGAAAGTCAAGACGCGGCGCAGGAGGAGCCACTGCCTGCCGGGGGTCATCGCCTGCGAGGACGAGTTCGACTGCAAGGAGCTCGAGTCGCTCTTCCGCAGCTACAGTCTGAAGCTGGAGCAGACGCGCACGCTGACGGCGCTGACGGTGCTCGCGCTGCTGGCGTCCAGTCTCAGCCTGCTGGAGCTGCTGCTGT
Source organism: Carassius auratus (assembly GCF_003368295.1). Lineage (NCBI taxonomy): Eukaryota > Metazoa > Chordata > Actinopteri > Cypriniformes > Cyprinidae > Carassius > Carassius auratus. The sequence continues at coordinate 30,086,766 of NC_039269.1, forward strand.
CCGGCGCCAGCCTCACCGTCGCCAAGGGCTCGTACCCGGTGCACTCCGTCGTCTTCGTCTCGCTCTTCATCGTCACCAACGTCAAGTACCTGCGGGCGGTTCAGCTGCAGCAGATCTCGCACCTGAGCCTGCTCTTCTGCTTCAGCTTCTCGCTGCTGTGCTGCCCGTTCGCCGCGGCTCCGGAGCAGGGTGTGTGGCAGCTTCTGCTGCTGACGTTCGTGGCGTATGCGCTGCTGCCGGTGCGCACGCTGCTCGCGCTGCTGTTCGGTGTGCTGGTGTCCCTGGCGCACATCATCGTCACAGCTGCGTCGGTGACGGCGAAGACACAGCGGCTGTGGAGAGCGGTGAGTTCAGCACTGGACAGCGAGCAGTTACACAGAGAGCGAGATGATTTATTCAGCGTTCAGATGATGTTTAAATCTCAATTTCCAAAAATTTTATCTTTTTTATGCTCCAGGGTCACATATACACACATCTAACCCTCATAATGCATTCAAAACGGTGTACTGTTTTTCAGCACTGGACAGCGATCAGTCACGAAGAGCATTCAGGCTCATATATAAAGTTGAAGTCAAAAGTTCACATACACCTTGCAGAATCTGCAAAATGTTAATTATTTTACCAAAATAAAAGATCACACAAAACACATGCTATTGTTTACTGACCTGAATAAGATATTTCACATAAAAGACATATAGTCCACAAGAGAAAATAATAGTTGAATTTATAAAAATGACCCCGTTCAAAAGTTTACATCCCCTTGACTCTTACGCCACGTTAAAGGCAACCATAACCCGTGTTTTTCCAACCTTCTACTCATGAAAGTGCACTGAAAAAGCAGTTAAACTTTTCAGCCGTAAACTTGTATTACATCGATGTACTCTCAGTTCCAGGCTCTGACGTCACACAGCACGCGAAACAACAATAGCAGCCCCTACAGATAATATTGCCTACAGATGCAGTGTTTATTCAAGTGGTACACATTGAAAAATAGGTTTTAGGACAATATAACACTGCAATAAAATAAATAATCTAGCTACAATTCCTTGCGCTCAGGAAGTTTGGCATGACTTGCTTGAAACGCTATGAAGTCGTGAGTCATGGTTTGAAGTTGTGACGTACGGGCTGAAAACCTGCCTGGAATACAGCATCAGAACTCACGTTATATCGTAATCACTGTGGATGGCTAGTTTTGACCGTTTTATTCTGGAATGAGAACAGGTTGAGTATGTGGGACTGAGCACTTGTAGTCTGTTGTCAAATCTTCAAGAATGTGTTTGCATGACATATACTTCTGATCTTATTATGATGCCTTCACATAAAAGACAGAAACACACTTCTGCTGTAAGGGCTGTTCACACAGAACATATTTTGCTTGTGTCATGCATGAGGCACTGCAAAAGACATGAGATGTGAGTGCAATGAATGATCAAAGATATTCATTTAGCACGAGTTTACATACCCTCAAAAAATACCTTGTTGATCTAACTTACAGTTTTCTTTTTATAATTTAGACACTAAAAGTGATACTTAAGGCCCACTTAGTGAAATCATTCACTCATATTCCTAATATTTAGACCAAGTCTGCAAAACTACAAGCACATTACATGATTTAAACTCAGTTTGCTGAGTAAAACTAACTTTTTGCATAACTATAAACACAGTTCTCTACATTACACACATCACTCGAAACGAACAGTTCTCTTGTTTAATTTGGGAAGCTGTAATATAATTATGACGCCTATTTCCACACAGATGAAATGATTTAGCTGAACTTAAATTAAGTTAATTTGTACTGATGTGTAAAATTGTGCAGAGGTGTGTTATATAAAGGGGAAGAACCCCATTAATAAGGCTTTCATCAAAAAATACCAAGAGATCTTCTCTTAAAATGGGCCAGAAAGTTTTATAGAACTCAGTGGGTAACCCATCAATCCTGGGGGATTTCTCATTCTCCATACCCATCATTGCTGTATAAAGTTCTTGTTCTGTCAATGGTTGTTGCAAACTTTCATTACTCTCATCATCGAGTTTTGGCAGACCTTCAGAAAAACTACTAGTAGTCATCTTCTCATTCATCAGATCAGCAGTATATATTTTTTTACAAAACTGTGCAGCAACTTCTCTTATTTCAGACGTTTTAGTTCATTCCTGTCCTGTATCAGAGACCAAAGAGTGATTATTCTGCTCTGACTATTTATTTTCTCCATACTGAAGAAGAATCTGGAAGGAGCATCCATTTGTGTGATAATCTGGAAACGTGAGTGAACCAGCGCTCCCTGTGCTTTAATGTCCAACAGGTTTGCCAATAAAGTTTTCTTTGATGTCAGAGCTTCAATATGTTCTTTTTTTGCCTGTAGATCGATCGAGTTATTTCTCTAGTAACATTAAAATTATTTGCACTTTCCCACCACTGTTGTAGAGAGCTATATAAATACTTTTTTTTTTTTAACATCCCAGAATAAAGTAAAATAATCTTTAAAATGTTTGTCATCAAGCAAAGATGTATTAAAATGCCAATAGGCACTGCTTGACTTCACATAATTCACTAATACAGAACAAAGAACTGCACTGTGATCTGAAAAAAACTACAAGATTTTTTTGTCAAGATTTAAAAATATTGAACTGGTTCTTAAATCTGTAAAACTGATCAAGACGTGCCAAAGACAAAGAATTATCTTTACAGTGAACCCATGTGTATTGCCTTAATGTTTTATGCATATTTCTCCATATGTCACAGAGATTAAAAGTTTTGCACAAGTTTTTTAACAATTCTTTGAGATGCAACATGTGGATCTAAATGATTTCGGTCTATTTTATCTTTCTCTGTACAATTAAAATCTCCACCTAAAAACAGGAGATCATCTGTATTTAAGCTTTTAAGAGTAGTGCTGACTAAATTTAAAAACAAAACCCTTTCCTTTCCACTATTAGGAGCATACATTTTTTTTTTTCAAATTTAACAATAACTTTTAAGAAACAACCTTTTTAAATTTCAGCAAATTCATAAGATACTGGAGTCATATTTTTAGAAAATAAGATTGCAACGCCTCCACTTACAGAAGATTTGTGACCTCATTTCTTTGATCACTATACGTTTCTTATATGAACATGACGTCAATAGACTTCTGATTTATACATTTATATAACATTATCCTTTTATGAACATCTCTAGCTCCATTTAAATTTTTGCTGACTCATAATTTTATGTAGGATCAACAAGAAACTCAGGTAGGAAAAGACAAAAACAAGTTCATGGATTTAAACCATGGCATTCTTGTCTCTAGGTATTTGTTTTTTAACTTGTTTACAAATTTCCGTAAATGGTACACTTCGAGATCTGCGAAAGTCCCTTCTTTTATCAAATATCTAGTGTCTTTCACAAATTGCGCACAATTGGGAAAATAATCATCAATCTGCATATCTTTTATCCCTTTCGTTTCATGAAGAAAATTACTTATGTCTTCAGCTTTGTACAAAACATTTACTGCTTCATTTTGAGAACAAGCAGAGAACTCTGAACACACAGAAACACTAGAATCAGAGTCATGTTGTCTGAGGCTATGATTTAATCTTCAACAGCATCACCTATTTTGACTTGTTTACTTTTATCATTTCGAGTCTTTCTTCTTTTAATTGGTGTTTTGAAAGTTGATTAAACTTCCATGTCCAATCCACAGTCATTCAATCTCGGACTCCGCCGCAGCAACCCCATCATCACCAGTTGAACACGACGCACACGTCTCCACACTGTTCACTCCCTCGAGCGGCCCGAGCGGTGTATTCACGGGATTCACTGCTGCACTGGATTCACCAACAGCGCTCCCCGCTACATCTACATCAATCTGCTCGGTGTTCTTGTTCAGTTTATCAGGGCAATTGCGACTGAGATGCCCGATTTTCGAGCAATTAAAACATTTGATCGTCATATCAGATGATGCGAAGACAGCATAATCAAAGCCTTCTACTTAAAAAATAAAAACCAGATCAAGTTCATCCTCGTCATTCTTCAGAATCATAAACACCTGTCTCCTAAAAGACACGAGATGTTTCACTAAAGGCGATTTACATCCAAGTGGAATTTTTTTGATGGGGGAAACTATCTTTCCATATCGTGACAATTCCTGCACGATCATTTCATCTTTCACAAACGGAGAGACGTTTGAAATCATTATTTTCTTGGCGGGAGTGCTCAGAGGAAACACCTGCGTGAGTGAAACTTTGATTACAACACCATTTTGCACTATTTTGTTCGCCTTCTCAATAGTGCAAAAAAAAAGGCAAAAACGCATTATTCATTCACGATGCAGACATAATGTTTTCATGACCCACAACCTGTCCAACAGCCAAACAAACATCTTCCACGTTAGCGTTTGAATCGATTTTTACTCCACAACGCCGAGTTAAATTTGCAAAAACCATTGTGTTTGGAGTCGCCATGCTTCCCAGCATAAATGCTGGAAGCAGACTATCCTCATGAAATTGAGAAAAACTAAATACCTCAAAACAAAAAAACAAACAAAACACAAGAAAAAGTTTGGAAAAAAGCACTCTTACCAGCCACAGCCGGCTACCACTCACATCCACACTCACCAAGCTCCGCCCACTCTCTCCCAGCATGCACGAGAGAGAGAGAGAGAGAGACAGAGAGAGAGAGAGAGACAGAGAGAGACAGAGAGAGAGAGAGAGAGAGAGACAGAGAGAAAGAGAGAGAGAGGGAGAGAGAGAGTAAGGCCGGCTAAATAAAGGCTCTGAGTGTGCGTGTGTCCTCTGACAAATCTAATCCAATAAAGAGCAGATATACTCACGTCCCTGAACCCAAACCAGCTCTATCCTCGCTGGAGAGGACAAACACATGTCAGAAGAAAAAATGTTTGTTTTTGTGTAAAGTGTGTTCATCCCATAGGTGTAATGGTTTTTATAATGTAGAAACTGTATATTCTATCGCCCTTCACCAACCCTACACCTAACCCTAACCCTCACAGGAAACTTTGTGCATTTTTACTTTCTCAAAAAAACTCATTCTGTATGATTTATAAGCGTTTTGAAAAATGGGGACATGGGTTATGTCTTCATAAGTCACCCTCTCCTTGTAATACCTGTGTCATACCCATGTCATTATACAGAGTTGTGTCCTGATATGTCACAAAAACATGCCCACATAAACACACACACACTCACACACACACACACTCACTCACTCACACACAAACTGTACTAGTGTCAGAACGGCTGTGATGGAAATCAAAGGACAGCATCTATCAGTCACACTCTAGAGTTTTTAAAATTGCTGGGTTAAAAACAACCCAAGCTGGGTTGTGCTGTTAAATAACAGTAATTTATTGGCAGCAGGGGTGCCAGTAAGGTACTGATAATTTACTGCTCTCAATCGGTAATTTGCAACTCTGAATTTGTAGTGTTTTACCGTAAGTTTAAAAACTAGAATTCATTCAATGTTAGTACTGTGAACTTATTTCATATGAGTCTTAATTTGTAAAAGTAAAGTAACTAAAAGCATGACTTCTACTGAAATCACTGCAGTTCATTGTCAGCTATAGCACACATGCAATTGTTGAAGTATTTAACACAGAGATCATCTCTGTATCAGGACTCCACATTCACTGTCTTTATATAAAGCAGCAGAAGATCAGTGTTTGTGGCTCAACACTGAAGCACAGGCTCTACTCTCCAGCACAATGGGGAACAACAAAACTAAATTAATCTTAACAGATCTCTCTTGTGCTTGTGTTATCAGTGTATGACTTTGCATAACTTTTTTCCCTATGGATCTTCACAAATATTCAGGTCCAGTTCACTTTTTTTTTTTCATTTGGTAAATCTGACTCTTACATTTTACAGTATATTTCTGTTTTTTGGCTATGAAGTCTTGAATGTAATTTGTGATTGGTTGTTTGCTGCCCCGAGTCAAAGGAGCCCACCCTCATGTTTCTATAACACATTATCCAAAGTTATTAATTTGATCTTTTGCAATGGAAGTCTGTGGAGCTTGTTCCTAAGGTGCTCTATATGGTTGCTAGGGCATGGCTTGATGGCTTCATAATGACCCTGAGAGACTGATTGGTTGCCTGATTAAAATGAGCCCACCCCCTTGTCTCTATGACTATGTGATCCAGAGTTATGTTCAATACAAAAACCCTATGTAATTTCCCATAGTAGGAAAAACACACTTTCATGTGTTTCATGGGTGATCACTCACCATATTATGTCTATGGGGCAACTTTTGGGGGGCTCTTGCGCCCCAGGGGTACAACTTATACCCACTGTGGTGTATGTTCTCACACAGCCTGATAGTCTCTCCAAATGTGGTGATTCACACGTCACAAGGTTCAGGAACAAAACGAAAGCAAACACTGATCTCCACAATGATAATGTCAAACAAAACAATAAAACATCATCATCTAAATTGCTGTAACTCTCAATAAGATGTTTCTTAAAATACTTTCTTAGAAATGACGAATATTACCCATAATGCACTGTTTTAATGAAAAACAGCATGTAACTGTCAAAACTTGGCGGGTGTTTTTTTTTTTTTTTTTTACAGCGATTTTTAACAGTGTAGACAAACACTTAACCCAATGTCTAACCCAGCCTGCTGGATATTTATATTTAACTCAAATTTGTTTTAAAATTACTATATTTCTTGCTTAAAACTAACCCAACATATATTGGAAATTAACATATATTAATATGCTTATTTAATTAGCATGTATTAATAAGTTTAATACATAATAACTGATTAATAAACTAATTAAACAGTTTATTGATAAATATTCAACTTTTGATTATTACTAATACCTCTAGTAATTAACTGTCTGATTTGTAATTTTCAACCTTTGGGTTAATTTTAAACCAGCCATATACTACTTTTTATCTATTTGAATAGTTGAGTTAAATAAATCAACCCACTTTTTTTAAAATCTTTTTTAATCTATCTGTTTTCTTTTTATTATTTATTTATATATATATATATATATATATATATATATATATATATATATATATATATATATATATATATAAAAGCCTTGCTATGTGGACTGTGTTTAAGCTAACTGAGACTTGTTATAGCATTTTATTGTCATCGCTCTTTTGTTGTTTTTGATTGCTTCCATTGTCCTCATTTGTAAGTCACTTCTGATAAAAGCATCTGCTAAATGACTGAATGTAAATGTACCCAGTAGTATGGTCAAACATTTAACACAACCAGTAGCTGGAGTTGTTTTTAACCCAGCATTTCTTAGAGTTTACTATATCTGTACGGACAGCAGTGATCTATGCTCATCATTTATACTGAGACAGTCACTCAGAAGCATGTCCTGTGTCCTGTGAGCGTGTATTGTGTTCAGTGTGTGGATTCAGCTGTAGTGTTTGTGTTTTCCAGCTGGCTGTGAACACGCTGCTCTTCACCGGAGTGAATCTGTCGGGTCTGTTTGTGCGGATCCTGATGGAGAGAGCCCAGCGCAGATCCTTCCTGCAGGCTCGAGACTGCCTCGAGGAGAAACTGCGCATGGAGGACGAGAACGAGAAACAGGTCACATTCAGAAGATACACAATAAACACTATCAAAACCTCACTGTAAATACATAAAACTGCACTCTAAAAACACTGTTTAATTAAAAAACAACTAATGAAATATTCCAACCATGTTAGAGGAACTGAATTAGCATAAACACATTTTCAGTTCATTACTTATGTGACCTAGGCTTGCTGGTTGTTATAAAATAGTCGACGAAATTGACTACGCCACCCACAAATTCTAGGACGTGGGACCCTAACAATGATCTAATCTCTTTTTTGTTTTTCTTTGAATCACACAGGTGGTTCAAATAAATGAACTAGAAGCCAGAGTACAAAAGGGGTTGCTTTATTTTCCAGAATGAGCAAAATTTTATCTTCTCTTAAGAGTAGAAGGACTTGGTAAAACCATCCATGACACCAAAGAAACCAATAAAAAAATAAACTAATTACAACAATTAAACACCACTCTGAATGGATTTAAAATAAACCAAATTAATTTCCAAAAGAAATAACACTCCAAACAAATCGAAATCTAACAACATTCAATAAGAGAAACCAATCATTAGACTGATATTCACATTAATTAAACAGAGAAATCATACTTTAACCCAAAAGAAAACATAAGAATGGCACTCAAAATAACACCCAAATCAACCTAGAATACTAAAATGGGAAATATACCACATGGAAGGAAGAAGAAAAAAACAAACCCAAAAGTCAAACCCAATCAAAAAAAAATATAAAGAAAATAAAAATCAAACCCAATCAAACCATTATACGTAAAACACACAAATCAAACAAGGCCTCCCAATACAGCACTATACCATTCAAATAAGACAGGCAGATCCTGCAAAATGAATGCCACAAATCAAAAAAAACAAAACAACCAAATCCCAAGTTTGGTGGGGGAAAAAACGATGGCCACTTGCCAAAGAAGGTTTTGACGTCCTGTAATTAAAACCATTTAAATTTTATTACACACCACATTCTACATTTGACAATCAAGAAAATACTCACGTTGCTAATGTATTAATGCTCCTTTAAAGGATACCTAAAGTGTATAAGTCTTTAAAAAACTAGCTTAATCATTACTTACGTCCAGTGGTCGTAACAAAGCGCAAAATGACAAGTGCACTCTGCTCTCGCCTCGATTATTAAAACCGGAACAATCCTAAAACACATTTACTATGGTAAATGCGAATCTTACTACCAAGCATCTCCTTTACGATAACCATGATTAAAACAACAGGTTTACTCACTCTGAGTTTTCGGACACAATGGGTCAAGCCGTTCCTTCAACGCGCCAGCAGAGGAAGAAACACAAACTCGCTCACCAAGCGTAGAACGAGAGCAAACGCTGTTTCCTTGACGCCCGCGAGACTTTATACGCCACCTACCCATTACGTCATCTACCTACCTAACCGCACAACATACTCATTCCGGTTACATCCACCCCCTCCTTCAAAGATCACCGTCCCGGTGACAACATTTAACTCCATCATAACCAATTCTAATCCCAAGGTCTAAAAGGGACATAGAGGGAACTAACGGAGGCTGAATTTGGTGGCCTTTGATTTTCCAAGGATCGCACTGGTCTTGGTAGATTGAATACATTTGAATGCTGGCCAGCCCTCGTCCTAAGCGACCGGCGTAACAAAGGTTCCGCCCGTTCTGGCTCGGATTCTCGTTCTAAAAAATCGAGGTGAGAGCCAGGGCCCGATAAATCAAGTACCTGCTCCACTGGACACTGGGACTCTGGGGGATCAAGGACCCCAGTTAAACATTGGTCTGGCTCCGACTCACCCAAATCCTCCCTAACAGCTGCCACCGAACCTCCCTCCTGGGCTACATGAAAAACCACAGTCTCTTCCTCTGACATTTCCTCTTCCTCAGCTAATGGTCTCGGATGGTCGTACTCTGACAGCAATCCTACAGGGGGGGAATATTTACTACACCCTCACTTTTATCCAAGGTTACGTACCCATCAGGGAGCTCTCGCAGATCCGAGCGATGGACATTCTTCACGTGCGTCATTGTGTCTTGTTGTCTTACCTTATACACAGTGCCTACCATATCTAAACACTCTACCACCTCATACACCCTGGAGCCCCACACATCTTGGATCTTATGCCGGCTTGGGAAATGATTCTTACACAGAACCAGCGTACCAACTGGCAAAATAGGCACAGACTCTGGATGATGATGTGCTCGCTGGGCTGCTGCCACTCCCAGCTGTTCCCTAGCCTTAACATATACAGAGGCCAGATGGTGCCGATGGCTCGCCACCCAATCCTGGGCAGTCACTGGAGTGCCTCCTTCCTCCATCCCTAGAAGACCATCCACAGGAAGTTTTGGCTTCTGGCCAAACATAAGTTCATAAGGGGAGTAACCAGTGGACTGATGGGCACATGTATTATAGGCAAAAAGTAACTGAGGTAAAGACTGCGGCCATACCCTTTTCTTTTCGATGGGCAAAGTACGCAATAAATCATGCAAAGTGCGATTAAATCTTTCGCACTGCCCATTTCCCTCAGGATGATATGCTGTAGTCCTACTCTTCTGAATCCCATAAAGGTGGCACAGTTGTTTAAGCAATTCTCCCTCGAAATTCCGCCCTTGGTCCGAATGGATGCGTTTTGGCACACCATAAACATAGAACCACCGCTCCGTCAAAATGCGAGCCACAGTACTTGCCTTTTGGTCTCGGGTTGGGTACGCTTGGGTAAATTTAGAAAACACATCAGTCACTACTAGCACGTTCTCACATCCGTTACTGGCCCGCTCCAAAAGTGTAAAATCAATTGCGAGAATTTCCAAGGGCTTTGAAGCCATCAAATGCCCCATGGTTGTACGAACTTTGGGGCGTAAGGCTTTAGAGACCACACAACGCTCGCATTTGATACACCATTGCTCAACATCCTGGCGCAAATTAGGCCAAAAACATCTCTCCCTCACCAAGGTGGTTGTCCTCTCTATACCTTGATGCCCATGATGGTCATGAAGGCTCTCGAACACTTCCTCCCTTAGAACCTCAGGCAATAAAACCTGAAGCACTCTAACCTTCCCTGGAGCCAAGAAAACTTCTCTATACAAAACACCATCTACTTGTCGAATACGTTTCCATTGGCGAACAAATTCCATTACTTCCCTAGACTCCCTTGCCCTTTCATAACGAGTAGGGGCCACTCCTCTTTGCCAATATTTCAGAAATGCAGCAATATGCACATCTGCCGCCTGAAGAACTTGCATATCTGCCTTTTCACGACAGGGCAGAGCTGCTATTTCTGAAGCTTGAGTACAGGTCGAAGCAGAGCTTAAACACTGAACTAAGGAAAGTTCATGAGGCAAAGTGATACCAGAAGCAATTTCCCTAACCCTTTTAGGAGCTAGATCCACAGGAAGACGGGAGAGTGCATCCGCATTGCGATTGGCTGTCCCAGGACGATATTTCAGCTCAAAATCAAACAACGCCAGCTGTGACGCCCACCGCTGCTCTACAGCAGCCAACTTGGCGGTCTGAAGGTAACTCAAGGGGTTGTTATCTGTGAACACCACGAACTTGACACCCAGCAGATATTCCCGAAACTTCTCGGAGATGGCCCACTTAAGGGCCAAAAGCTCCAGCTTCATGGAACTATAGTTTAACATATTTCTTTCTGCAGGGCGCAAGCCCCGACTGGCGTAAGCGATAGGCCTCCGCTGGCCCTCCTGTTCTTGAGACAATACAGCACCAAGACCAACCTGACTAGCATCTATCTCTAACACGAATGACTTTGTGAAATCAGCATAGCCTAAAACTGGGGCCTCTACCAGTGACTTCTTCAAAGCCACAAAGGCATTCTCCGCCGCCTCTGTCCATCGTCCTTCCAAAAGGGTGTCAGTGCCTGAACCCCGCTTCTTACCCTTACCTTGGAGCTCCCCTACTAATCTGTGTAGAGGTGATGCTAATTGAGCAAAACCCTCTACGAACCTTCTGTAGTATGATGCAAAACCCAAAAAGGAACGCAACTCCAAAAGGTTACTGGGTCGCTTCCAGTCAACTACAGCGCTGATTTTCTCTGGGTCAGTGGACATCCCTGGGAGGAAATTATGTGACCAAGATACTTAACCCTTTCTTGAAAAAATGTACATTTTTGGAACTTCAATTTCAGGTTATTTTGTTGAAGACGCCCCAAAACCATCTCCAACCGTTGAAGATGTTGTTCAAAGGAACCAGAAAAGATGACTATGTCATCCAAATATAACAAAAGGGACTGGAACCGTTGATCACCAAAAATCCTTTCCATAAGCCTTTGGAAAGTACTGGGTGCATTGCACAAACCAAAAGGCATTCTGTTGTATTCAAAGAGGCCAAAAGGAGTGCAGAAAGCAGTCTTCTCTTTGTCCCGTTCGATCACTGGGACTTGGTTGTACCCACTCGTCAAGTCAAGAGTAGAGAACCACTTAGCACCAGTCAGCGCATCAAGTGATTCCTCAATCCTTGGAAGTGGGTAAGCATCCTTCCGTGTTTTCGCATTGAGTTGGCGGTAAGCCACGCAAAGACGGATACTCCCATCCTTCTTTTGCACTATCACAATAGGTGATGAGTAAGGACTAGAACTAGGCCGAACTACACCCTGCTCAAGCAGCTCACTAATATGAGTTTTGACTTGCTCATACTGAGAGGGGGGCAACCGGCGATAACGCTGCCGAACAGGAACATTGTCTAGCACTGGGATCTCGTGTTGGACTAGGTGAGTACACCCCAAGTCACCCCCTTCTTTGCTAAAGACAGAACTAAACCGGGTCAAAAGGCATTTAACCTGCTGAGACTGCGTAGTGGATAATGAAGGCCATGACGCCTCATTGAAATCCAAAGATAGCCCACTACCTGCCTCCATGACCTGATTACAGCTCACCATATCCTGGCTATTCACGCTCTCCCCCAACGCAGATTCCAAAGTTGACTGCAGATTGACCACATACAATTGGCCCAAAAAAGTTTTTGGCCTAAGCCATTGGTCCTTTTCTCCCAAGTTTACCACTGGAACATGAACTACGCCCTGCTCTACTGGTAATAAACACTTTGAGATTAGGATATTCGCAGGTAGTATACCATCCTCCCCCATTGGAGGCTCCAAGAATACAGAAGTAATAACACGTGCCATACCTTGACTGCGACTTATAGGAACCCATTGCAGGGAACCCGCTGGCACACGTATAGCCGATCCTGCCCTTACAACTGCCTTCCCCAAGAACCCAGACTCGGCAGTAAGAGCTAAACTTTGGCACTCCAACAGGGCCTGCTTCCACTCCTTCCCGGCTTGCTTAACTGCGGGGGAGGAAAATAAACGCTCTTCGTGTTGACAAAAAAGCTCTTGATAGCAACAATTCAAAACATTCATGCCCAAGAGACCTGGGACTGCAAGCTTTTGTTGCCGTATAAGAGGATCTAGTGGATCTCTCATAATTAGTATCCCCATTTTAGGGAGGATCCTACCCAAAACCTCGACTTCCAGCTCCAAGTAGCCACAATAGGGAATGTCCAGCCCATTTGCAGCCTTCAACCGCAACCAGCTACAAGGTTTCAAACATTCCCTAATATGCAGTGGAAATGCAGACTCAAAGAAGCTCTCTGTGACCATTGACACCATAGACCCCGTGTCCAGTAAGCAGGGAGTTTTCACCCCCCCAAAACAAACTTCCACTATAGGGCACTGCCCAATAAGTTGGACCCCATCTTCCTCAAATACCCCTTTAGAGCCAGAAGAACCCCCCTCTGGTGTCAAGCTCCCAACACCAGAGGGTGCTAGTTTTCCGGCTGCTCGGGGGTTTCCCGTACAACCGTTCGACCTTGCCCATGGGATGACGGTCCCGGACCAATTCCTACACCCTCTCTCACATTCACGTGCATGCCTGCCAAGTCAGATCTGCAGAACCTTGCAATATGACCAGCTTTATTGCAACGCATGCAGATTGGCTTGCCGTCGGCTTGGAACCGGGCAGAAACAGGCCGGGAGCCTACAGCACCCCCTACAGGATTTGATGGATTTATACTCAAGTGCTTCAAAATAGCATCCAACTGCGTCTGTTGCTTACGGAGACAATCTTTAAGCTCACCCAATTCATTAGTGGATTCAGAGGAAAATTGAGTTGACCTATACGTACCCACCACCTGAACATCTGCAGTACAAGAATGAGCTCGAGGTCTTATACTAGGAGTGCCTCCCTCATCTGCCCACCGTATAGCCTCAGCACGAACCTCTAGGAACGACATCTCAGCATTCAACCGTACCTGTCGTTTCAGCTCCCTACGAAGGGTATTATCCCGCATGTGTTCAATAAACTGATCACGTAAGGTGTGGTCGGGGTTACAAATGCCTGTCAAGTTCTTACGTTTCATTGCCTCCATTAGAGCCATGAGGGCGTGCGAGTATTCACGAAGCGATTCTCCCTCTAGCTGGCGACGTTGAAAAAACTGCTTCTGCAAACCAACCAAAGACTGAGAACAACCATACATCTCAAGCAAGATTGTAAAGATTTTTTCAGGATCATCCCGGTCGCTAGATGGGTGAAACTTTACTTCAGCCTTCGCTTCTCCATCTAAAAGATCATAGACGAACAAAGCTTTCTCGGCCACTGGAACCGGCCGAACGATCAAAGACCTACGTACTTCTTCAACCCAGTCTTCTGCCGTCAACAAATCAACAGACCTCCTCCCAGAAAACCTGGGACACTTTCTTTCACGTGGAACATAAACATAACGTTCAGATGCCGGGATGTTAACAGATGGACGGGCACCAACATCCAGTCTAGAACTAGCAGATTGAGCCTCGTCAACAACCTCAACAGACCTCCTTACAAGTTCTTGCCGAAGTTGCTGGTTATCTGTCTGCAATTGTTGTACCAATTCTGTCAAGACTTTAAGTTGTTCCTCCATAGCAATCTGTAACATACACACAAAAGCAAACCAGAAGACAACTGATGATAGATAAGGATCACCGCTCGTAACAAAATTAAATTCTTGGTCAGTTGCGACCACCGTTTCTTTCCCCACCCCACAAAATACACACTCTAGAACAATACAACCATTTGCACTCAGGCTTCTTTAATGTATGGGACCCTGCCGACTACGCCAAGTGTGACCTAGGCTTGCTGGTTGTTATAAAATAGTCTACGAAATTGACTACGCCACCCACAAATTCTAGGACGTGGGACCCTAACAATGATCTAATCTCTTTTTTGTTTTTCTTTGAATCACACAGGTGGTTCAAATAAATGAACTAGAAGCCAGAGTACAAAAGGGGTTGCTTTATTTTCCAGAATGAGCAAAATTTTATCTTCTCTTAAGAGTAGAAGGACTTGGTAAAACCATCCATGACACCAAAGAAACCAATAAAAAAATAAACTAATTACAACAATTAAACACCACTCTGAATGGATTTAAAATAAACCAAATTAATTTCCAAAAGAAATAACACTCCAAACAAATCGAAATCTAACAACATTCAATAAGAGAAACCAATCATTAGACTGATATTCACATTAATTAAACAGAGAAATCATACTTTAACCCAAAAGAAAACATAAGAATGGCACTCAAAATAACACCCAAATCAACCTAGAATACTAAAATGGGAAATATACCACATGGGAGGAAGAAGAAAAAAACAAACCCAAAAGTCAAACCCAATCAAAAAAAAATATAAAGAAAATAAAAATCAAACCCAATCAAACCATTATACGTAAAACACACAAATCAAACAAGGCCTCCCAATACAGCACTATACCATTCAAATAAGACAGGCAGATCCTGCAAAATGAATGCCACAAATCAAAAAAAACAAAACAACCAAATCCCAAGTTTGGTGGGGAAAAAAAACGATGGCCACTTGCCAAAGAAGGTTTTGACGTCCTGTAATTAAAACCATTTAAATTTTATTACACACCACATTCTACATTTGACAATCAAGAAAATACTCACGTTGCTAATGTATTAATGCTCCTTTAAAGGATACTTAAAGTGTATAAGTCTTTAAAAAACTAGCTTAATCATTACTTACGTCCAGTGGTCGTAACAAAGCGCAAAATGACAAGTGCACTCTGCTCTCGCCTCGATTATTAAAACCGGAACAATCCTAAAACACATTTACTATGGTAAATGCGAATCTTACTACCAAGCATCTCCTTTACGATAACCATGATTAAAACAACAGGTTTACTCACTCCGAGTTTTCGGACACAATGGGTCAAGCCGTTCCTTCAACGCGCCAGCAGAGGAAGAAACACAAACTCGCTCACCAAGCGTAGAACGAGAGCAAACGCTGTTTCCTTCTTCTTCTTCTTCTTTTCAAGTTTAATGGCGGTTGGCAAACCAAACTTAAATGGTGCATTCCCGCCACCTACTGGATTGGAGTGTGGATAACTTTATGGTAGTAGTGACCTAAATCCTGTTACTTAAATGAGTGTCTTTTAAGAAATTAAATACTTCTTCATATATTTTAAGTTGCTTTGGGCCATTACCTAATAATGCTTTGATAGAAAAAACTTCCATTTCCATTTCTCTTAATGCTTGAAATAATTTAAATCTTTCTCTTGCATAAGCCTCACATTTTAATAATACATGTTCTACTGTCTCCATATTTTCCGAACTACATTTTTACGCTGTTTCCTTGACGCCCGCGAGACTTTATACGCCACCTACCCATTACGTCATCTACCTACCTAACCGCACAACATACTCATTCCGGTTACATCTACAAGAGGTATAGTGTTTTAACTGAGGGATGACAATGGAGCCAATGAATCTGATATAGTTCTGGTAAACATAGATGAATTCAACAGCAGATCATTCCCTTTACTAAAACTGCATCAAATAACACTTAGTTTCAATATTCATTCTCCTTGTTCTAACCTAACCTGCATTCACTGGTCATCTTACAAAGTTATCAAGACAATTTAATTAAGTTACTAACTTTTATTTATTTGCTTGTTTATTTAAAACCAATCAATTCAACACAGAAGTTAAGTTTAAATTAGAAACAATATTAAGTTAATGTAATGATCAACAATATTATTTCAACACAACTGTTTTCAGTTTATTATCTAGAATTAAATCAGTAAATTTTAATTCATAAACTTGCAACCATGCAATAATTTTATTTATGGTAACAGGTCTCATGAACATCACTGTAGAGTGTATCAAATTAAATACATTTCCTGGGAAAGGTTTGTTTTGAAGCTCTTACTGTCTCATGTGTCTCTGATGATGATGATGAAAGTGAGGATGGTGATGATGATGATGATGATGATGATGATGAAGATGATGGTGATGATGGAGATGATATTGGTTATGATGATGATGATGATGGTGATGGTGATGGTGATGATGGTGATGATGATAGTGATGATGGTGATGATGGAGATGATGAGGATGATGATGATGAGGATGATGATGGAGATGATGATGGTGATTATGATGATGATGAAGATGGATATGATGATGGTGATGATAATGATGATGGAGATTATGGTGATTATGGTGATGATGGTGATGATGATGATGATTGTGATGATGATGATTGTCATGATGATGAAAATGGTGATGATGATGATGTTGATGGTGATGGAGATGATGAAGATGGAGATGATGATGGTGATGATGGGGATGATGATGATGATGATGTTGGTGATGATGATGATGATGATGATGTTGGTGATGATGATGATGCAGGAGCGTCTGCTGATGAGTCTGCTGCCCAGAAACGTGGCCATGGAGATGAAGGAGGACTTCCTGAAACCTCCAGAGAGGATCTTCCACAAGATCTACATCCAGAGGCATGATCACGTCAGGTAACACGGACTTCCCTCTATTTCTAGGATCTGTGTAAATGTGATGGTTTCCTGTGAAAAGAGTAGCTGCTTCAGCAGCTCTAATGATCAAAGTTGCTGTCTGAGCGAGAATCTTGATCAAGAGAGATTTTTCATTTCATTCATCAGTACACAGTCAAACAAGTCTAATCACACAAATCTAAAGGAAAACAGATTATTTTTATTTAAAAAGACATCACAATAAACATTAAAGTCTTTCGAAAGTTGCCTTTAATTAGTAAGAGAACTAAATAAAATATTTACTAACAGAATGTTTTACTTTTATCTTTACTATTTAATTTTATAAGGAGTAAAAAGTAATACATAGAACTACGTAAAATCTGAAAAATAAAAATATTAATACAGTTTTTTCTTTGGATGAAAGTTCTTGTTTTTGAGAAAAATATGGTATGTATTTTTTGATTAATACTAAATAAAAATATAAGATTTGAACCAAACCTTACTCATTGACTCTATTGTGTTTGTAACTGTCTTGTTTTCCTCAATGCCTGTGATCCTTGGATGATCATGTCTGGTCTTGTTCTGGATAGCATTTATACATTCAGAGCATGAGTCTTAAACCAAGAGTTGATTTTGGTTTGGTTTAATCTGCAAGTAACTGGATATTATATTTGTGAATAATCCTGGACCATAAGAGTATTGAGTAGACATGTCACTGCAGAAGTCATGAAACTAAACCCAGCAGCACTGATGTTAGCTCAAACATGATGACACTTTGACCCGATCACTGGCCTGACATCAGATAGTTTGGACCTTAGCCAACATGAAATCAGCACAGAAGCTGATCGTTATATAGTTTCACTGCACTGATAGTTGCTTTAGGACATCAGAACAAATCAGTGTTAGATGCTGATAGTTTTATTCCTCTGTATCTGATCGACTGTATAACAGTAACTTTAAAATATACAGGACACATGGATATGAAATATATACAATGCCATTCAAAAGATGCATTAATTTAGACAAAGACTTGAGATGATTTAATTTCATTAGCTTTCTTACACATCATCATTTTAATTTGACAATAAGATAAACATAATAACACATTTCTGCATGTCAGTGGTAAAGGATATCTATTTTTTTATTTGCTATATTTAATAATTACAAAGCATTATCATGGTTAAGTCATTATAGGGTCATTTCGTGTCAGCTCAACCAGATGTTCACGGCTCAAATTTTTTAAATTTGCTCAATTTTTTTTTCTGAAGAAAGATAGACATGTATAGTAATGAAAGCCAAAATTTTAAATGTCATGGATGTATATTGACTGAGTAATCCAGTATTTTGTAATTTTGTAACGTTTGGCAATTTTCACCTGAGATTACAGGGGGGTAAACTTGACTTAAGAAAGATGGCTGCATCATAATGTTATCATTACACAGAGATTGGTAGCTATTTTAGTATAGTATTAGTATTAGTATTATATATATATTAATGCCCTTTTAGATATCGGGTCTTGACAAATGTTCCTTTTAGCATTGTAGGCCCTGTATGGTTCAGTTCCAGAGATACTGGGATCTCAATATGGCTCCAGGAGAAATTATCACTGAAATTTTCACATTTTCACTGGTCAAAAACCAAATGTGGGTCACTTTGCAAAAATATGATACTTTTCTTTTAAAGAAGAAGGTCTGAAGAACAAATAATACTGAAACTAAAAATGTATCTTGTTTCCTTCTGTCAGAACAACGGCATTGAACATAACTGTCTGAGTGCCATAAGCATTATTTTTACAAAGTTTGTGTGGCTACAACTGAAGAAGTCTAAAAGATATCGCAATATGATTTTAGATTCTAGTCCTTAATAAACTTTTCTTTTAGAATCTTCATTTCCAAGGCCCTACATCATTCAGTCCCAGAGACACGGGGACCATTTACTGATTGTTGAATATTATTCATTTTCAGCTGTCAAGAACAGCTTATACTTATTATATTTATAAAAATCATTACATCTATGGAGAGCCCCCGTAAACCACATATACCAACGTGTGTGTGTGTGTGAGTGAGCGAGAGGGAAAGAGAGAAAGAGAGAGAGTGTGTGTGTGGGGGGGGTGGGGGGTGTATGTGTGTGTGCGTGAGAAAGCTAGAGAGCTAGAGAGAGACTTTGACATTTAAGCTTCTTTTATTCACAGACACTTAATAAAAAACAATAAATATTATATTACACAAGACCAAATAAAATCCTACCTACATATACATGAATAGGTTATTAGCTCACATTAAAATTAATTTAATTTCATAACATTATAACACAACCTCTCTCTTTACTTGGTTGACATTAAATACCTTTAGTACCCCACAAAGAAAAAAAAGAATCAGTATCATTTACAAATTCATAAAATATATAATCCATAATTAACCTACTTTTTACCAAAGCCTTAAACATATATAAAGGATCAGTTTCTCCGTTAAGAAGTGTTCTATTCTTCCTCGTCTGCCATATAGCCATTTTTGCCTCACCAAACAAAAAAATTGATCAAAACTGTGTGTGTTCTGTTTGAGGCACTATATTTTGGTCGAAAAACAAAAAGACCATTTGTAAAGTTGAAACCAAAACTATGACACAATTCTCTTAATACACTAAACTTTTCTTTTAGCCTTGAACAAGCAATAACAATATGAAACAGTTTCTGAAATTAAACAAAAACAGCACTCTTCCTCCTGCAAAGGGTTCAAACGTGCCTTATATCAATTCCTTGCTATTATCCTATGTGAAATTCGCCATTGCAAATCTCCATTTTGTTTTTCAATTGGTTTCTTATAAGGACCACCAACTACCTTTTGGGGAAGTACCAGAATCAACAAATTCAGTCCACTTCGTTTCTAAAAGTTCTTTTAACGCTCTTAAATTCAGATATTTTACACAAACACAATAAAGAGCTTTCTTAGAAGTAATATTAAAAATACCAAGTTCAGGCGTCCTGAAAGAGAGCAGACTTCCTTCAAATTCCTGCAGTCTCTTACATCCACAGTCACACTGATCTTGGGGAATACATTCTTTGACTTTACAGCTTTTAGTGGCAGAACAGGAAAAAATACTTTAATTTCAGCTAGCAGCTTTTGGACAATTCGAACAGAACATATACCAGTCTTTATGGACAGTTTTTCTGCACTAATCCACTGGTCATTTAACCTAAGATGGCAGATCTTATATATTCCTGCTCTCACCAAACTCGTGCATACAGTCTGTGAATCCAATATCGCACTGGGTAGATGAGAGTTAAAAATTAAGGGTTCTTCAAGATCCCAAAGAGTCTGTGTTTCAGAAGTCTCCCTTTTTGACAATAAAAATCTGCCATGCATTGAGTACTGAGGCATAAAAAGATGGGAGCCCACTAAGATCCATCTCCTTTAAATTCATTAAAAAGAGATGCCGATCCAAATTCAACCATCTCACTCGATTCAGTAAGGCACAAGCCACTCTTATCCAGCTCTGAGACTGATGATAAAGTCGTTTCTGAGCAGTTTGCAGTCTAAAAGCAGCCACTTTAGACTTAATATCCATAAGACCTTGACCTCCTTCATGAACCTGCAGATACAAAACTGACTCTCGTAGCCAATGTTGTCCAGACCAGAAAAAAATTACAAACAATTTTTGGACTCCTCCAATAAAATCTTCTGGTGGATTCAATACAATTAATCGATGACATAGGATAGAGGCGGCAATATTATTTATGACCAGCACTCTTCCTCTATAGGAGAGTTGAGGCAAAATCCAGTTCCATTTTGACAATCTGGCACAAACTCTGTCCTTCACACCTTCCCAGTTTTTTCTTTGGTAGTTTTCAGAACCCATAAAAATTCTTAAAAACTTAAAACCAGTTTTTAACCACTTAAAATTCTCAGGGATAACTGGTAAATGCATTTTTGTTTTATCATTACACGGCATTTTGTGGAAGATGCTCTCTCATACAATCCAATACTGTAATTAATAATATCAATATCATTTTGTTCTTTCACAATTACAGTAATGTCATCCGCATACGCAGTCAGTTTAACAGAATACATATCATCACCAATCTTTAAACCAGACAGATTTTTTCTTAGTAGACGTAAAAGTGGTTCCACTGCTAAAGCATAAAGCTGACCTGACAGTGGACACCCCTGCCTAATACCCTTCTGTATTCTTATAGGTTGACTTAAACCACCCCCTATCGGTAAAATAGAAGATACATTCATATACAAGAGTTTGATCCAAGATATAAAAACATTTCCAAACCCAAATGCATGCAATGTTTCGAACAGAAAACCATGGTCAACTCTATCAAAGGCTTTTTCCTGATCCAGGCACAAAAAACCTACATCTACTTCATAAAGTTTAGAGTAGTCCAAAATATCTCAGAAAAATGATCAGAAAAATGTTATCATGTATCGTTCTTTCTGGATTACAATAGGAATGGTCTTGATGTATTATATCCCCCAAAACAGATTTCATTCTACTGGCCAATAACTTAGCTATTATCTTAGTCAGATGTTAGAATTGAAACAGGCCTCCACTTTTTTAGGAAACTCAAGTCTCCTTTCTTAGGTATCAGTGACAATACTGACCATTGACAACTATTGGGAAGTAGTTTATCTTAAAAACATTCTTGAACCACCCCATAAAAGTCTCTTCCAATGATCTTCCAAAAAGTCTTATAAAAGTCCACTGGTAGTCCATCAATTCCAGGTGCACGGCCAGCATTCATCTGCATTACTGCATCAGTTAACTCCTTAAAAGAAACCACTGTCCAGAGACTGACTCCGCTCTTTAGAGATGGTAGGAAGTTGTTGTAATAATTGTGAAATGCATCCAGTATCGGTATCCTCCTTTTTATATAGTTCTGGATAAAAATCCACTGCAATCTTCTGCATTTTTCTTGAATCAAAGGTCTTTAGTCCATCTGGTGTTGTTAAACAGTGCATTTCATTTTGTTTCTTTAAGACCTTTTCTAAATTAAAAAACAAAATGCAGTGGGAGGATCCATGTCATGAATAGACATAAAACTTAAACAATAAAACAATAAATTCGTGTTGAACAATAATACTTTTTAAGAAAGGAGCTGAAACACTATCTGGTTCCTCATTATTTTTGTCTAAAAGAAAGTTAAGAGCACAGTTCCAATCACCACCGACAATTATAAATTCATCCAGGGTAAAATATTTTAAAACATCTCCCAACTTTTTGAATAACAAGGTTCTTTCTGTACCTCTATTTGGAGCATAAATATTTATAAAAACAAATATTTTATTATGAATTTCAGCTTTCACAATCAAAACCCGCCCTTTCTCCAATTCTGTTACTGATAAAATATGAACATCAATATTATCTGAAAACAGGATCACTACTACAGCATTGATATTAGTGCCATGGCTTAGAATGCTTTCCCCCTCCCACCACAAATTCAACTCTGATTCATTATTGGAATGACTATGTGTTTCTTGTAAAAATATTACATTATTTTCTTTATGCCTAAGAAATTCAGATAGTAAAGCTCTTTTTCCACCATCCCTCAACCCATTAACATTTAAAGATCCCACTCTTAGAATCTGCACAATAGGAAAGAGAAAAAAGAAACAGAAAAAGAAAAAGCAGAAAAAAGAAAAAGCAAAAATAGATCCCACAACCATGTGCTTTTTATTTTTTCCGCCTTAACATTTTTACCTGATCATTTTGAGCTTTACGTTCAGCCGTCATGAATTTTTTCAGCCTAAATCTTTTTTGTTTCGAAGTCACTTCGTAACCAACAGTCTTCTGAGCAATCATTACCGATTTAACAAATGTGTTACCATCAGCGAAGTATTTTAAGCTGTAAACTATTGTAAACTATTCCACAAATTAGGTGCCACCACTGAAAAAGCCCTGTCACCTTTATTTTTTAACCTAGTTCTTGGAACACTGAGGAGCACCTGATTGGATGACCTCAGTGCTTTAACGGGGGCATGGACATGTAAAAGCTCTGATAAATACGCAGGCGCCAACCCATTTAAAATCTTAAAAACAAACAATAAAATCTTGAAATCAATCCTGAAGCGGACAGGAAGCCAGTGTAGTGAAGCTAGGACAGGGGTAATGTGTTCATGCTTTTTAGTCCCAGTCAAAAGCCAAGCTGCTGCATTTTGGACTAACTGTAAACGTTGAAGAGATGACTTATCCAGACCAACATATAAAGAGTTTCAGTAGTCTAGTCTAGATGTTATAAAAGCATGAATTACACTTTCAAATTCCTTACGTGGCAAGTAGGGCTTGACTTTAGCCAACAGTCTTAGTTGAAAGAAACTGTCAAAAATCACAACGAGATTCTTGGTAAATGGACGAACATATAACCCTAAATTACCAAGTGCATCTACACAAGGACTTAAACCCCCAAGACGACCAAACACAACAATCTTATTTTCATTAAGACAAAGAAAGTTCTGATCCAACCATATTTTTTAATCTTTCAGGCAATTCATTAATGACAGAAATTAAGCTTTGTCATTAGTTTTGACAGGCAAATGAATCTGTACATCATCTGCATAACAGTGAAAAGTGATATTGTGCTTTCTAAAAATATATCCCAAGGGCAGCATATACAAAGAAAACAACATAGGGCCCAATACTGACCCTTGAGGGACGCCACAAAAAAGAGGGTGGGCAGATTATGAAAATTCACCAAGGTGAACAGAAAAACTTCTGTCTGTCAATTATGATTGAAACCATTTAAGGGTTATGCGATAAATGACCACTCAAAACAACTCTCTCCAAGACTTTCGTTAAAACGGGGGTTTAAATATAGGTCTAAAATTAGACAAATTGGAAGGATCTAAGTTATTCTTTTTCAGTAGTGGTTGCACAACAGCATGCACAACAGATGGTACACACCCTGAGCTGAGAGATGTATTGACCAAAGATACAATGCCCCACAATTTCTCCCATTGCTTGTAGAACATCTACCATAAACACTTGATCCCGAGCAACTTTACATCGATTCTTGATTGAGAAAACCGGTGTTAGGGAGATAGTTATCTAAATCAACAAACGGATTGTAACGATTTGTTTTTCTTCTTTTTTTTTTCAAAAATAATAACAAAAAATAAGAGATAAAAAGTGATAAATGAGACAAAAGAAAACCCCACCATCTAAAACGGGAAAATTGAAACAAATTCAAGTGCACCGCTCTCACACCCCACGCCACACTCTGGCTTCCCAGCATGAAACACACCTGCTAGAGAGAGAGAGAGATAGAGAGAGAGAGAGGGGGGGGGGGGGGGGTAGGGGTGTGTGTGACTGATAACAAACCTTTTAATCAATACTGAACTTTTTCACTCCCTGCTCAGATGCATTCATAACACCCTAGCAACCACAGCAACAGGTTAACACCCTAGCAACCACAGCAACAGGTTAACAATCACTTAAATAACTTAGCAATCACATGATCTGTCACTCAGCATCTTGATTGACTGAATGATTTTGCTCATCCTCGGCATGATCATATTTTATCAAGATATACAGTATTTACTTTAGAAACAAAAGCCTAGTTTCACAAAACAGGGCTAAGAAAAGCCAGGATCAGACCGTAGTTCAATTAGGACATTTAAGTAATGTTTATCAGTGCCTTTGTATTGTCTGAAGATGCACACCATTGATGTTTAAAGTGCCTTTGATAAAAACATCAATGGTGTGCATCTTCAGACAATACAAAGGCACTGATATATTTGAAGATCAGTCAGTACAAGTTTCTTTCAGTTGAAATAGCTCAAACTTACAATTAGGCTTAAGTCTTGTCTGTGAAACCGAGGAGGAGTTACTTAAGTCTTACTTAACTAACTTACTTAAATCTGTTCATATTAACTTTTGATTTCTGAGAAAAAAACAATAATAATACAATTAAGAGAGTTCATACTTAAAACATTAATTCATTGTATAGACTATAATTTATGATTTTTTTCAACATCTAGTCTGATATTAAACTGAACTGAATCAACACTCTCCTTGAACTGTCACCTCATCGTGGTGGAGAGGTTTGAGTACCCGAATGATCCTGGGAGCTATGTTGTCTGGGGCTATATGCTCCTGGTAGGGTCTCCCAAGGCAAACAGGTCCTTGGTGACGGGCCAGACTAAGAACAGTTCACAAAACCCCTTATGGCAAAATTAAAATCAAGGACCGTGACGTCGCCCGGCATGGCGCAGCCGGGGCCCCACCCTGGAGCCAGGCCCGGGGTTGGGGCTCGTATGCGAGCGCCTGGTGGCCGGGCCTTCCCCCATGGGGTCAAGCCGGGCTCAGCCCGAAGGAGTGACGTGGGGCCGCCCTCCTGTGGGCTCACCACCTGCAGGAGGGAGCATAAGGGGCCTGTGCATAGTGGATTGGGCGACAGTCATAGGCGAGACCCCCGACGACCCGATCTCTGGACATGGAATCTGGCTTTAGGGACGTGGAATGTCACCTCGTTGGCGGGGAAGGAGCCTGAGCTTGTGCGGGAGGTCGAGAGGTACCGACTAGAGATAGTCGGGCTCACCTCAACGCACAGCTTGGGTTCTGGAACCACACTTCTTGAGAGAGGCTGGACTCTCTACCACTCTGGAGTTGCCCATGGTGAGAGGCGGAGGGCTGGAGTGGGTTTGCTAATAGCCCCCCAGCTCAGCCGCCATGTGTTGGAGTTTACCCCGGTGAACGAGAGGGTCGCTTCCCTGCGCCTTCGAGTCGGGGATAGGTCTCTCACTGTCGTTTGTGCCTACGGGCTGAACGGCAGTGCGGACTACCCGGCCTTCTTGGAGTCTCTGGGAGGGGTGCTGGAAAGTGCTCCGACTGGAGACTCCGTCGTTCTACTGGGGGACTTCAACGCTCACGTGGGCAGTGACAGTGACACCTGGAGGGGTGTGATTGGGAGGAACGGCCCCCCTGACCTGAACCCGAGCGGTGTTCTGTTATTGGATTTCTGTGCTAACCACGGTTTGTCCATAACGAACACCATGTTCAAGCATAAGGGTGTCCATCAGTGCACGTGGCACCAGGACACCCTAAGCCGGAGGTCGATGATCGACTTTGTGGTCGTGTCATCAGACCTTCGGCCATATGTCTTGGACACTCGGGTGAAGAGAGGGGCGGAGCTGTCAACTGATCACCACCTGGTGGTGAGTTGGATCCGATGGCGGGGGAGGAAGCTGGACAGACTTGGCAGACCCAAATGTACTGTGAGGGTCTGTTGGGAACATTTGGCCGAGCCCCCTGTCAGAGAGATCTTCAACTCCCACCTCCGACAGAGCTTCGACCGGATCCCGAGGGAGTCTGGAGATATTGAGTCCAAGTGGACCATGTTCTCCACCTCCATTGTCGCTGCAGCTGCTCTGAGCTGTGGCCGTAAGGTCTCCGGTGCCTGTCGAGGCGGCAATCCCCAAACCCGGTGGTAGACAGCGGAAGTAAGGGATGCTGTCAAGCTGAAGAATGAGTCCTATCGGGCCTGGATGGCTTGTGGGACTCCGGAGGCAGCTGACAGGTACAGGCAGGCCAAGCGGAATGCAGCCCGGGTAGTTGTGGAGGCAAAAACTCGGGCCTGGGAGGAGTTCGGTGAGGCCATGGAGAAAGACTATCGGTTGGCCTCGAAGAGATTCTGGCAAACTGTTCGACGCCTCAGGAGGGGGAAGCAGTGCCCTACCAACACTGTTTACAGTAGAGATGGGCACCTGTTGACCTCAACTGGGGATATCGTCGGGCGGTGGAAGGAATATTTCGAGGATCTCCTCAATCCCACCGACTTGTGTTCCGTTGAGGAAGCAGTGGCTGGGGACTCGGAGGAACACTCGTCCATCACCCGGGCTGAAGTCATTGAGGTAGTTAAAAAGCTCCTCGGTGGCAAAGCACCGGGGGTGGATGAGATCCGCCCAGAGTACCTCAAGTCTCTGGATGTTGTGGGGCTGTCTTGGCTGACACGCCTCTGCAACATCGCATGGCGGTTGGGGACAGTACCTCTGGACTGGCAGACCGGGGTGGTGGTCCCTCTTTTCAAGAAGGGGGACTGGAGAGTGTGTTCCAACTATAGGGGGATCACACTTCTCAGCCTCCCTGGGAAAGTCTATGCCAGGGTACTGGAGGGGAGAATTCGGCCGATAGTGGAACCTCGGATTCAGGAGGAACAGTGTGGTTTTCGTCCCGGTCGTGGAACACTGGACCAGCTCTATACCCTTTCCAGGGTGCTGGAGGGTTCATGGGAGTTTGCCCAACCAGTCCACATGTGTTTTGTGGACTTGGAGAAGGCATTCGACCGTGTTCCTCGCAACATCCTGTGGAGGGTGTTCCGGGAGTATGGGGTCGGCGGCTCCCTACTTAGGGCTGTTTGGTCCCTGTATGACCGGAGCAAGAGCTTGGTTCGCATTGCCGGCAGTAAGTCAGACCTGTTCCCAGTGCATGTTGGACTCCGGCAGGGCTGCCCTTTGTCACCGGTTCTGTTCATAATTTTTATGGACAGAATTTCTAGGCGCAGCCAAGGGCCGGAGAGTGTGGGACCATACGATTTCGTCGCTGCTTTTTGCGGATGATGTTGTCGTGTTGGCATCCTCAGACCAGGACCTTCAGCGTGCACTGGGACGGTTTGCAGCCGAGTGTGAATTGGCTGGGATGAGAATCAGCACCTCCAAGTCTGAGGCCATGGTTCTCAGTCGGAATTGCCCACTTCAGGTTGGTGGAGAGTTCCTGCCTCAAGTGGAGGAGTTCAGGTATCTTGGGGTCTTGTTCACGAGTGAGGGAAGGATGGAACGTGAGATTGACAGACGGATCGGTGCAGCTTCTGCAGTAATGCGGTCGCTGTACCGGTCTGTCGTGGTGAAGAAGGAGCTGAGCTGTAAGGCAAAGCTCTCGATTTACCGGTCAATCTACGTTCCTACTCTCACCTATGGTCATGAGCTGTGGGTCATGACCGAAAGGACAAGATCCCGGATACAGGCGGCCGAAATGAGCTTTCTCCGTCGGGTGGCTGGGCGCTCCCTTAGAGATAGGGTGAGAAGCTCGGTCACTCGGGAGGAGCTCAGAGTAGAGCCGTTGCTCCTCCACATCGAGAGGAGCCAGCTGAGGTGGCTCGGGCATCTATTTCGGATGCCTCCTGGACGCCTTCCCAGGGAGGTGTTCCAGGCACGTCTCACCGGGAGGAGGCCCCGGGGAAGACCTAGGACACGCTGGAGGGACTATGTCTCCCGGCTGGCCTGGGAACGCCTCGGGGTCCCCCCGGAAGAGCTGGAAGAAGTGGCTAGGGAGAGGGAAGTCTGGGCGTCTCTGCTTAGACTGTTGCCCCCGCAACCCGGCCCGGGATAAGCAGAAGATGATGGATGGATGGATGGATGGATGAATCAACACTCAACTGAATGAAACTGAACAATGACTCGGTTTAGATCATGTATTACGGGACAGACCCTCTGTGACTGAACCTTCACACACACCTGAGCTGATGTCTCCTGACAGTACACTTCTTACATTAAACAATTCACTGCAATCTTAGTCACATGAGCAATCAATAAAACTCTGACACCCAGATTTAAACCCAGGGAAGTCGTGGCCTAATGGTTAGAGAGTCGGACTCCCAATCGAAAGGTTGTGAGTTTGAGTCCCGGGCCGGCAGGAATTGTGGGTGGGGGGAGTGCATGTACAGTTCTCTCTCCACCTTCAATACCACGACTTAGGTGCCCTTGAGCAAGGCATCGAATCCCCAACTGCTCCCCGGGCACCGCAGCAAAAATGGCTGCCCACTGCTCCGGGTGTGTGTTAACAGTGTGTGTTTTCACTGCTCTGTGTGTGTGCACTTTGGATGGGTTAAATGCAGAGCACAAATTCTGAGTATGGGTCACCATACTTGGCTGAATTTCACTTCACTAAATAAAACTGCACATATAGAGTATAAATACAATATATGTCTCTTTTAGTCCTGATGGACAAACAGCAGATTCTTAAGAGAGAAATACATGTCTGTGTTTTTCCTCATGTGAAGTGTTAGGAAGCGTCTAATGGTTTTCTGTGTGTTTCTTCCTGCAGTATCCTGTTTGCGGATATCGTGGGCTTCACAAGTCTGGCGTCACAGTGCACAGCGCAGGAACTCGTTAAACTCCTCAACGAGCTCTTCGGCAAGTTTGACGAGCTCGCCACGGTGAGTTGCACATTCTCTCAGGTTTTAGGAATACTTCTTCAGTTTGAGAGGCTTTTCTGGCTTTCTCTGCATTACGTGTGAATAAATATAGCTGTGTAATCACTTATCTTACTGGTGATAATGAGGTATTCAATAAAGTATTTTATAAATGGAGATTTATCTTTATTTAAAAGAACAATTACAATGTTATTTGTAAATGAACTTTAAGTGTTTTCATAAAATAAATACAAAAATTGGGGGTTTAGGAATTAATTGTCAATATGATATTGTTTATGCACACAAGTGCTATTTTACTACTATTCTATTTTAGAATATTTCTATTATACTATGACTATTCTATGTATATTAGGGGTGTCCCCGAGAAAGGATTTTCGAATCTTGCTGATATTCGACTGATAGTCAAATCATATGTTTGGGTGCAGGGGAAAATACATTGAGTCAAGTCTATGGACTGTATAGGTCAAGTCAGACGTTAGACAGCCAGAATTACTGACGTTAATACAGAGAAAACATGTAAGGAACGCCTCACAGATACAAACGGGGTAAATAATGTTTTATGTTTTGCTTAAAAGATAGTTAACACAAAATGTCAGTTCAATTCACAACAATTCACACTTATTTATTATTATTATTATAATTATTATAATTATTATTATTATTATTTTTCTTTTACCATAGTGCTCTTTTTACAACGTTATTTTTATAGCAAGTTTTTAATAAACGGGATTAAACTCATAATTTCATGTAGAATACACTTCGTTATTTATACAACATAACATTAATATTAGGATTATAGGCTATCTGGAAAAAGGACCCGAATGCACATGAACAAATCCGCGGGGCTCTGAATGACGTTCAGAAACACTGTCAACTAAACTATAAAAACTCACCAGGTTTTATTGGAATGGTGTTCTCATTATATATAATTATGTGTATGACAGTACCACTCATAGTTATTAATATTCTGCATTGTTGTTTGTCCTGCTTGCACTGCATGTTGAAGAGATAATCACCGTAGTATGAAGCGCTCGAATGCATCTAATATCAGGTAAATAATATATCCATGATATAAATAAACCGGCTGAAATGTTTTGAAATCACTTTCTCTTCGGAGTTTTACAAGCTCTTGGTGCATAAAGAAGATCTAAAGTTGCAAAGACTAAAGTCTCAAATCCAAAGAGATATTTTTATAAAACACGCCCCCACATCTCTACGTCACTATGTGGGAAGATTTGCATAACGCGGGCCAAATGTTCACTCAAAAAAAGAAGACGTATCTTTTCTTCTCTCTGTTGCCGCCAGCGCCATTTCGTGGAGAAGCTACGTGTTTCATTGTGAAAGTTAAACTACTTTGTTTGGCCATCCAAAAGAGCATGATATCTGCTTTCTCATACCTGGAGCTGATCCGTGCTGTTCACGGAGGAAATACATTTCATAGCGAGTGAAGCAGAATCCAGCCCTGGGTCGTCACGTGTGGTGACAGCAAGCCCCCAGCCGCTCCTTCTTCGAATCCGTGGGCTATTCCTCAATCTTTGCAAGGACATTCAGCCGTTATTGACTCACAGTCTGTAAGCAAGTTTTCATATTTAAAGAATTTGTCACTGATGATTCATACATGAGTTTGAGCACTGTAGAGTAGACTTGTTGTTTGTCGTTTCTCCAATCACAAATGCAGACATGGTTTAATGTTTATGTGGCGCGATATGCAATGCAACACATAGAAAGACAGTATAAGTCATTATAATCTGTAATTTTGTCCCCACTGGATACAACAACTGCCTCGTTTGTAATGAGTTTTATTGTTTTTTGTCCTGTCATGCCGGTTCACGCCGGGACACGCCATAACAGTTTATGTTGAGGAGCGTAACATTTCTGTCAAAAGCTTAAAACATTTGGCCAATCAGAACACACTGAATAGCTGGCCAATCAGAGCACACCTTACTTTACAGAATGATGAGGGGGCAGAGAGGAGAAACAATAATGTACATTATGTGGAAAATAATGTGTTTTTGCAAGTTTCATATGCAAACTTTCAGTAAACTTTTTCGTTTTTGACCCAATAGAATCTGGGCTTCTTTTAGCATACATAGCCTACTGTTGATTATAAAACTATTAAAATAGCAATTTTTTATTTATTTTTATATATATATATATATATATATATATATATATATATATATATATATATATATATATATATATATATTTGAATGTCAGATATTTTCTTTCTTGGGAATGTTTTTTTTTCTGAATATTATTTAGTGATAAATATCAGGGTGTTTCATTCAGGGTAATTTTCAGTGTCTTGTATGCTCTCACCAGTTAAATCTCTCCTTACTGTCTTCATTAGGGTTTGTGAAGGTGCTCAAACGTGAAGACGTGTGCCTGTTCAAGTAAACATGTAGATGTATCTCAATGTAATCTAGACATTAGAATAGCTTACATTCACATGTGCCTATGAAATCCTTTAATCCATGGATTACACAGACATGTTTCTGTCAGCGTCAGAAGGTCTTTCAGCAGGTCTGTGCTCCGTTTTCAGTGTGATTGTCGATCTGTGGTGTGAGTTTGTTTCCTTGCAGGTCTCTTAGTTCCACGTTTCGTTTGATCCACTTATACTCCTTGTGTTTGTCAGCTGAATCTCACACATACTCATCCATATAATCACTTTAGACACTGTCTCCATTCTTATGCTGTGTCTGAAGTATGTGTACAAGATTTGTTGTTAAATTGTTGTGCATTGTATTGCTAAATATTTACTGATATTTTTAAAAAAGTGTCACTTTTGTTAGGGGTACACTATATATACACATAACTTTTTGCAACAAAGATTGCAAAAGTTCTCTGTGTGAAAATCTTTCTAAAGTCATTTTGCCCTAAAGCAGTGGTTTTCAACCTGCGCGATGGTATTGCAAGTGGTCCGCCAATTACTATTAAAAGAAATAGTAATATTGTTCACATTTGTAAAAATGTCTAAGTCATAACATAATTACATCATTTCTTATATATATATTTATATACATATTCTTATTTTATATATATATATATATATATATATATATATATATATATATATATATATATATATATATATATATATATATATATATATATATAAATATATATATATAAAATAAGAAAAAAATATTAAACTAATAATGCTTCCACTATTCGAGCTCGCTGATTGGTTTAAGAATAAACCGCCAATTTATGTTAGATATTTTTGCTGCATATGCTACAGAACAACAGCAGTTGTACCAAGCGGTGCTGCCAGCTTGAGTTATTTTCTGTTCATTTCCAATTCATTCAATAAAGACAGTTAACAATCTAGCTTCTAAGTTATTAACCCAACAATAGTGGGGTCAGTTAATTTTTTTGCAGTGGGCCGCGCAAACATATGTGTTTGGTTGTGTGGGCTGCGAGTCGAAAAAGGTTGGGAACCACTGCCATAAGGTATTTGCTCTGAATCCCAGGTGAAAATTGTCATTTTGACCCTCCATTACAATATAGTAGATTACTCAGTATATATACATCTGAGATGTTTAATATTTTAGCTTTCATGAAGTCTTTATGTTTGTCCTCATTCAGGAAAAAAAGTCTACATCAAAATCACATATTTTCAGCCAGGGAAGTTTCTGAAGCTTTTTTTTTAATTAGAAGAAAAACGTACTAAAAGCACCTTAAACAATGCTTTTATCCAAATTTCCAAAACGAACACACACATGAATGAGAGAGGCAAAAAAAAAAAAAAAAAACAGAAGCAATTTATCCTAGAGATGTCAACAGTATTAACAGAACCTTTTTATTGTAGTTCCAAGATAAACCTGAACTTGTGCAGAAGTGAATAAAACAGGAAGGACAAAGCAGGTTACTATGGAAATATAAAACATGAGCAGTGCCTGTATTTTTGGTGGTTGTGGGTGAATAAGTGCCTGTGGGAGATGAGTATCTTGAGCTGGCTCTTGAGAGTTGTGATGGTCTCAGCAGGTCTGGTGGTGTTTTGCAGGCACAGAAAGAGTTAATATTGTAGTTGGCATCGTTTTGACCTGGTTATAATGGTTATATGAGATAAGCTCATTTAATCAGCCCTGATTAGAGCTGTGTATCATCTGTGTAGTGACAGTAGAGGTTGTGTATATGGACAATTGGAGGGGACCAAGCACTGAACCCTGTGGCACCCCAGTGTTTACCCTCTGCCTCAATAAACCCTCAAAGGATCTGCTTATGTCAGTGAACAGATCCGCTAACAGCAAGAAGCATCTTATGATTCCCCCTGTTGAAGGCAGTGCACAGGTCTAGAATGATGATTTGGAGTGACCTTATGCCAGCTGCAGAGTTTTAGCTGCTCCTTTCCTCCTCTCCTGAATGTCTTATAAAAGAAAAAAGAGAGAGTTGAATAAAAACAGTTTTGACAGGAGAGGGACCGATCTGTAGGGTTAAGTATTGTTTTTATATAGTATAGTCATCAGCTTAATCGAGTTGTAGGAAAGATCCCAATAATAAGACATGTAAGAGGATTGTGGAGTGGAACGCTCTTCATTGGGCAAAACCACTTCAGAAGATTCAGTTTAATCCAATTAAGAGTTTATATGGTGTGACGTGCAGACTCACCGACTTTGCATTATGGGAAAGCAGTTGTGATTGTAGCTGACCCTGGATCAGTTATGGATCAAGATTAGAGTGAGGCTGTGTTTCACAAGACCACTTCACTAAGCATACTCAAGACCTGTGATTATTGTAAAGGTTTGACATGTTCCTACTGTACATGTTGATCTTGGACATTAAGGATCCACTTTCTTCTTTTTATTGTTTAGACAAGCTCTGAAATAAAATCTGCTTCAATATCCAATAACTGAGAGTTTAAAAATGGATAGCACAGCAGCCAAATTTCAGGGCTTATAGGGGGTAGCTCTGTTGGAGCCTGTCCTCCAACAAAAAACGACCATATAGGTCGTTTGTGCAAGCATTTATTACGACCTATATTTACATTTTAAAGAAACTTAAAAAAATAATAATGACAGTATCGCGTTGCATCTGTAGTCATGAATTGACCTATAACGTCATTACCAATCAAAACGCATGTTTATTTAAATGCAATGTGTGGGCGTTTTACACCGATCTCACAGTATTTCCTACATATTTTACTACTGTAGGTGGCTTATTCGTTCGATTGCCCACACCTAACCCCACCCCTAAACCTAACCCTCACAGAAATCATGCTAAATTATGATTTATTGAGAATATACATTTTCGTGCACGTCTGTTCTCTGGGATCGAACCCATGATAGCATTATTACATATCAAGGTATAACGCAATAATCTACAACTGAGCTACACGAAACGCAAACCAGATGGCAAATAAAATAGTACAAAACATTAATATGAAAACGAGCTTTTGCCGATAGGGGCACAATTGTAGTATACGCTCTGATGGGTCGTATATTTCAGGGATTTGGACAAACAACCTATACAAGCCTATCGGTTGGAGGACAGGTTGCTCTGTTGACTTTGTCTCAACGAAGCTGGACCAACAAGATGTAAAAGATGCTGAATTTTCTCCTGTGGCAGGCACATAGCTATTCTGATACTATTATGAGAAATGATTATGCAAGTGCATACACAGTACACTAGCTGGCTCTGCAGACGCAGCTGTCTTTGATTTAGGACAAGGACAGCTATTTTCTAGTTTGGCCAAACTCCCAATCACATTCATTCATTTTAAATAGACTCCTAATTATGTGCTGCCTAATTGTTTGCCAGCCAGTGTGCCTTTTTATATTAGAACAGCCATCAGTTTGATGACAGTTTAATTATTTGCATAAAAACACTTTTAATTAACTGAACACTAATTGAACACTGGATGTATTACAACTTCACAATTTTAATATTTATTTGGTTTTGCACTTTTTCTTGCCACAGAATTGTAAATGAGTGAAATGTGAAGAAGCTTTTTTCACTGTGGTGGCCACTAGCGGCTTGAACTGTGAACAGTGATAGGTACAGCTAAGAGTGGTCCAGACTAACCCTATGAACTAATGACTTACAGAAGGTTTACTTAACTAAGAGCGTATGGGAAACATGTATTAACGTAAGGTATAACTTAATGTATAACTTAATAAAGACATAGCATTAAGGTTTCGGGAAAGACAGCCCAGTCTCAAATTTTCAGTAATGACAGCCATCCTGATGAGTCTGAAAATGAAAACCTCAGCTGCAGAAATCAAGTAAAAAGCTCTGGATTTAGTTTGGATTGGATTGTAATGTAGATTGTGTGACACCTAATAAACACGTCAAGTAAAAGGAAAGAGCTAGAGCTCTTCGGGTATAATGAACCAGCCCCAGACATGATGTGAATGAGAGATTTATTCATTACTCATTTACTCATTTTTTCAAATGTTCTGTCTATATGAGGGTGAGGGTGAAACACAAACAGTACACTCATTTCTGGGCTCATCTGCTTTTGTGAGCACAACTTTTATTTGTTTGTACCACAAAGAAATTTAATAAAACCACGAGTTCTAAGACTAATCCTGTCTTCTTCCTTCCACTCTTTGAACCTTATCACAGTAATATTATTAATAAGGTCATTTATATTAGCTTAATAATGTTATCAATATTTGTTATTATCGAATTTGGTCCTCCACTGTCACTGTTTTAAAACATTAGGGCACATTAAGTGTTGTGAATGTCCCGTGCGTTGAACTAAACATTGACTGTATTTCTTTATACTTGAGTCCAAGTTTAAAATGAAACTCTATGAACCATTCCATTGTGAACATACTAAACTATGAACTACTGCAAGGAAACAAAAAATATTTGTGAGAGAATGCAAAAAAAAAAAAAAAAGTACAAATATTTTTTTGATGATAAAAAATATTACCATAATGTCCTTTCAGGGGCTCCGTAATTAAGACATAAGAATTGTATTTTTTTTATACTGTAAGTTTAAATATTCATTTTTTTTTAAAGTGCAGTTAAAATATAATTGTATTACAATATAAAATATTTCTGTCTTAGAGATAATAATAGTAATAACACAAATATAAGATTATTTATTATATATATATTACTATATTTTTTGTTGTATTTAAATTATTTGGCTTCATAAAATCTCTCTGTGAATGTGATGTGGTCTGGATGACTGAGATCACATCAGATTGCACCAGGTTGGTCTGCATTTAACTTTTTAAACATACAAACATTTCTAAAACTGTTTCAATGTTATGCCCTTAATGTTGTAGCAGATTTCACCATGGTATTGGAAATTTAATTGACTATTGATATTTTACAAGGTATCATATCAAAGGTATAAATTCCTGCACTAGACTGTGTTGAACTCGTAGTGCAGGACTCAAACCAACTACGTTCATATAAACCCTGTACAAGAAGGGAGTGGGGTGTGTGATGTCCTGAAGAGCCACTGAAAGAAACAAAGGGGGTTAGAAGTAAGAAGATGGAAAAACTGAGATGTGTGGACCTGTGGCAAGTAGAAGCAGCTTCATGCTTGCTTTGTCTGCTTTAGCTGTAGGCCGTGGGAAAGTGGAAGGGTGAGTGACATTAAATGGGACAAGCTAAAATTGCCTGAGTAGCCTACAGTTTTGCAGACTTTGACAATTCCTCAAGCCTTGTTCACATTAAACGGTTTCCGTTGAAAATGCATCTTTTCCTTTTGATTTTTATTTTTTTTTAAATCAGAGCAGATGCATTTGAACATGTGGTTTTTACGTTGTAGTATGGATTGTGGAAACTGAGATTTTTGAAAAAGATGAAGCATGTTTAGTCTTGTAACGCATTGTACCAATAGACATGTTTATACCAATAACGTTAATTGCAGTTGTGCTATTCACTTTCACACTGCTGCTAAAGATATTTATTTTGCACGCTCTTCATAATACGGTCCTAAAAACTAAAATAAATAATTAAACAAATTACTCATAAATGCTGTCCTGGGGCAAAACACAAGCACAGTTGCATTTTTGATAAATACTGAGTGAGCGCACCAGTGAATGATGGAATATTTCCATAAATGAATTGATCCTGCCAGAATAATTGCACGAAACTTATGTCTGTGTTATCTCAGTGAGGTTAGGAACTGATTTTAGGAATAAATTATGGGTAATGTTTGGTGTAGGGGTAGGGTTAGGGATTGGGTTTCCTGTGTGAAACAGGCCTCATGCTTCATGTTTTCTTCATCTGCAGGAGAATCACTGTCGGCGGATCAAGATTCTGGGCGACTGCTACTACTGTGTGTCTGGCCTGACGCAGCCCAAGACGGATCACGCTCACTGCTGCGTGGAGATGGGTCTGGACATGATCGACACCATCACGTGAGTGTGTGCCGCTGATGAAGGCTCTTCTCAAGGGCAGCTGGGTGACGAGTGTTCAATCACACACACTTGACTCCAGTGTGTACTATATCCAGCACTGCTTCCCCAGTCCTCCTGTGAGGATATGTGCTGAGGAATA
The DNA here is from genome assembly GCF_003368295.1 of Carassius auratus. NCBI lineage: Eukaryota > Metazoa > Chordata > Actinopteri > Cypriniformes > Cyprinidae > Carassius > Carassius auratus. The sequence continues at coordinate 30,124,732 of NC_039269.1, forward strand.
CTCTCGCTCGTTTCAGTCAAAGTCTCAGACATCTGAATTATGATTATGAATATTATGTACTTTTCCTTGTGATAATTGAATCTTCACCAAATCATCTTCAAACCCATGTGGACAAAACTGTTTAAAGATGTCTGATGAAAACCATTTGAACTTTTGAAATAAAACTTAGCGACATGCCCTACTTAAAATTGCATTTTATTCTTATTTATTTATTTATTTGGCTTTTTACTTCTTAAAGTGTAAACTCACTCAAAAATGATCCTTCCGTCATCGTTTAGTTTCCCTCGTGTGTCCTTTACCTGCATGTCTTCTGAAGGGATATGTTGGATAATAAACAGTGCAACAAACTGAGGGTGAGCAAATTAATTTGGGTAAACTATCCCTGATGAAGATTTTTTTTTTTTCTGTGTGTGGATTAGATTTTTTATTTCAAATCGCCACAGTCATGATTTAAAAAAGTAGAGTCACTTTATCCTCCAGGAACTCTTTACATATTTTGTTCATAACTATTTTTATATACTTTAGAGTTATTCTCTAACCCAACAACAAATCCGATGGCAAAGCAACAAAAAGGTGAAAATCTGCATCTTCTGGAGTTGTCACACAAAATTATATATGTGCAGCACCACCTACTGGTTACAGTTAGACATAAACATATTACAATATACTGGACACAACTGGCCACAACTCTTCTGCTTGTCAAGGCTGCATTTATATAATCAAAAACAGTAATATTGTGAAATTATAATTCAATTTAAAACAGCTGTTTACTATGTTAATATGTGTTAAACTGTAATTTATTTCTGTGATGCGCAGCTGTATTTTAATTTTTTATTACTCCAGTCTTCAGTGTCACATTTATTCTAATATACTGATTTACTGCATTATATTTTTGTGGAAACCGTGATACAGTTCCATTCAAAATACTTTTTTGCTACCTTTTTTTTTTTTGTGTGATCAAGGATGTATTAAATTGATAAAAAGTATCAGTAAATACATTTACAGTGTTACAAAACATTTCTATTTCAGATAAATGCTGTTCTGAGCTCTATTCATCTTTCTATTCTTCAAAAAATCAAATGTATCACAGTTTCCACAACAATATTCAGAGCACAACTGTTTTCAACACAGACAATGATCAGAAAAAAAGTTATAATAAATTGTTATAATATTTTGCAGTATTGATGTTTGTACTGTATCTTTGATCAAATAAATGCAGCCTTGGTGAGCAGAAGAAACTTCTTTTAAAACCGTGTAAAAAGTATTTTCATGTAAATCTTGTTTTATGGAGCTGTTGGACATGATTGTGTTGCTCAGGTCGGTGGCTGAAGCTACAGAGGTGGATCTGAACATGCGTGTGGGTCTGCACACGGGACGGGTGCTCTGTGGCGTGTTGGGCCTCAGGAAGTGGCAGTATGACGTGTGGTCTAATGATGTGACACTGGCCAATGTGATGGAGGCTGGAGGACTGCCGGGGTGAGGATCCCAAACACTCATCATCACACTCTCCTGCAGACCCCTGAGCTGTTAAGAGCTGTTTCTCCTCTCGTCTGCTCACTCTACAGGAAGGTGCACATCACTCGCTCCACGCTGGACTGTCTGAATGGAGATTACGAGGTGGAGCCGGGAAACGGCCGCGAGAGACACTCGTTCCTGCTCAAACACGACATCGAGACCTTCTTCATTGTACCATCTCACCGCAGGAAGGTGTGTCTGCAGATAACAGGAAACATTCCCACAAGTTCCACTAACATATTTCCAGAGATCCTTTAGTCGTTTTGTTTAGTAAACATTATTTAATGTTTGATATACATTCTCATAATGTAGAGAAAAGCATTCATAGAACAACATTCTTTGATCGGCTTTATGATGTTATTTTTACTCAGTGAATGCTCTTGTAGTGTTGAGAGATAAAAATGTTATATCAGCATTCTCAAAGCATCTTTAAGATGTTGTTTATTAGTTAATGAACATTCTCAATGTTGAGAGAAAACACTCTTAGAATAGTAAAAATAAACCACACTCAAATAATTTTAGATTTTGGGTGAAAATAAAGTTAGAAGAAGAATTTAAGAATTATTTTCTAAGTTTTAATTAAAGTTACAATCACAATAAAAATGTACTCGGTTACTAACTTACCCGTTTAGTTACTATCTTACTCGGTAGTTACTAGCTTACTAACTAACTCGGTTACTAACTAAAAGAGCTGTAGTCAAGTGCAGCTTTGTCAAGTCCAAGACCAGGATTAGTTGAGACCGAAAGTTTTGAGTCCAAGTCAAGGCCGTGTCCAGATGAGAGAGAAAAAAAAAAGAATCCTCTTCAAGACCACATAAACTACTGATAATGTGATGCGAGAGACAGCATATCTTCTATTCTAAGAAAATAATTTTACATTATTTGTAACGATCAAAAAGCATGTGCAAATTAACAACTCTGTAGGACAGGGGTCTCCAAACTAGATCCTGGATGGCCAATGTCCTGCAGAGTTTAGCTCCAACTGGCCTTAACACACCTATCTGGAAGATTCTAGTGTGTCTAGTTAGAGCTTGATTAGCTGCTTCAAGTGTGCTTAATTAGGGTCCGCGCTAAACTCTAAATGACACTGGGAGTTTGGAGCTGCAGGATCTACTTTATTTACATTTTATTTACTTTATAATGCTTCATTTTGCTGACATTATGTCTGTGGTCAAAATTAAAATCACTGATGCCATGGCACAACACACACACACACACACACACACAAAGCTTGGGATATGACAAATGTGCACGGTTAAGTCTAGAAGGGATACGTTTGGCTCTACTGGGCATGCACACAGCATACATACAGTCATACTGTACAACATTAATTAGTATTTCATTATTGTAAAGGATAAGTTTAAAGCTATCTATGTGTAGACACAATCTAACAGGCAGAAAATTAAATTAGATACATCTAAACTTTTCAGAATGCAGCAAGTGCACCTCTGGTCATGAACATCCTTTTCCAGGTGATTGGGTGTAAAGCATAAAGGAGGAGGTTGGGACAGTTGCGGGTCTCTTCAAGAAATAAGTTGGGCAATGAGAGTTGTCTTTTGAGGTGAAGAGGTCAACCTCCGCCTTGCCAAAAATCTCCCATATTTTCGGAACTGTTTGTGGGTGGAGCATCCCCTCTTCTGAGGGGACATTGCTCTGGGACAGCATATCCGCTCCTTGGTTCAACTTGCCCAGCACATACGTCGCTCTCTGCAAATGCAAGTTGATCTGAGCCCATTCCAAGAGGAGCTCTACTAGAACAAAGAAGCGCTTTGAGGAGAGTCATTCCTGGCGATGCAGGACACTACCGTCATGCTTTCTGATCTGACCAGGACGTGGTCTGGGAACACAGGTACATACGGTCTGGAGTGGGGTCAGCATGAAATCGCTCATCTCAGGGCACCAAGGTCCTCTGCCCTGCTGTTTTTTCCTAGCAGGTTCCTTGGAGGAATAAAATGGGAGGGTGTTAGAGGCGGAGTCAGTTTCTGGATCTGGAAGACCAGTGCTGCTGCGGATGCTGAAGGCGGCTGTGGAAGCGGCAAATCAGCTAAGCAGAGGGGCTCTTGATCCGCTGCGAGGTGTTTCTATGGCGAAGCTTCAAGTCTCGTAGTATCAGCAAATATAATTGTCTTTGCTGAAGGAGAAGAAATCTGATGATCCTATGGCGATATGTCCCCCTATATAGCCAGATAGCCCCCCCCCCCCCCACCCCCCATTCTGGTGGGCTTCGTCACTATAGGCTCCGCCACCAAGCCATTGGTTCGTTTTTTAATTCACTACATGAACCAATGGCTGTGCAGTTACACAGCCTTATTGAAAAAGGCTTCAGTCATTCTGTTATCTCCATATCGTCTTAGCAGACGTAGCACAAGTGAAGTATTGATAGGAAACTGGAAATGTTAACATTTTAATATTTTTTTACGGGTTTTATTAAGGAACAGTTCTCACTATTAACTAGCATTAATATTACTAGCATATGAATTATTAGTACTTATAAAGCACATATTTGTTACAAACACGCCAGGTTCCACCTCCACTCAATCGCGACTCACACCCTCACCAGAATTCTAATCATACCCACCTGATCCACATCACTATCCTATCACCTAAGCACCATATAAGCCACACACACGCACTCAAGCTTTGTCCGATCACATTCACGACAAGATCATTCCTGTATGCTTACTATAAGGACTATCTCCTCTTCTACTCTCTCCTACATAGACTCCGAAGACCCAGATCCCCAGTGTGCGTGTGTGTGGCTCACCTTCCCTCCAAGAAGTCTTCACCCAACCTGCATGGATCCTTCTTCGTACTCACTCATCACTACCTGCTCCTCTGATTGTGTCTGTTCAATAAACATCTTCATTCTGTTACTCCTCAGCTTCCCGAGTGATCCGTAACAGATGACCGGACCAGCACCGCCAGGCACAAGCATGAACCTCACGGACCCCTTTCAAGAGCTGGTTGATGCACTCCGACGAACACTCATGGCAACACCTGAATCTCCACCACCAGCGAGCACTTCCGCTGACCCTGTCATCACTTCCTCACCTGCCGTTCACGCCAGTCCCACGGCTAGGCCGGCGCCCTACTCTGGTTCGGCGGAGGAATGCAGCGGTTTCCTTTCTACAATGTTCGCTGGTCCTGGAGATGCAACCGCACTTGTACCCCACTGAACGATCAAAGGTAGCCTTTATTATTTCCCAACTGCAAGGTAAAGCACTACTGTGGGCAGATTCTCTTGACTCAAAATAACCCAGTTATCCAGTCTTATTCTAGCTTCACCAACCATTTCCGTGAAGTTTTCAGCAAACCAGCTTGAGACTCTTCCATTCGATGAGAAGCTGTATAATCTAAAACAGGGGAATATGTCTGTCAACGAATATGCCCTTCAGTTTAGGACTCTAGCGTCCTCCAGTGGATGGAACGAACAGGCTTTACTGACGACCTACCATCAGGGATTGGAACCTTGAGTGCGGTTGCATCTCGCTGCATATGAGGATACCATCGGCTCGAGCGATTCATCCAGCTGTCCATCCGCTTCGCCACTCGTATGCAGTCGTGCTTAGAAGAGCACCAGGGCCAGTCGCATTCCTCCACACCACTCTGCCGACCAGATTCTGGGTCAGCCAGCAACTTCATCTCCGGCGCCCTCTGCCGTCAGCTCAAACTCCCTACCACGGCCACGCCATCAGCCTACCAGGTCCACACAATCACCGCTAGGCCGCTAAGCAGGAGGTGCATGCGCCATAGTGTGGGCCACATATCCCTCCAAACTGGACTACTCCATCACGAGGAGATCCATCTGCTGGTTCTGGAGGAATCCACCGCTGACGTAATTCTAGGGCGTCCGTGGCTGGAGCAGCACAACGCCGTGATTTCCTGGAAGACGGGCGATATCCAGAAGTGGGGCGAGGCCTGTTTCCAATCATGTATCTCCGGTTGTCCAGTTCCAGTTACACCTTCTCCTGAACCTCTCCCAGTCTACTCCACGTCCATAGAGAGCCCAGTTGAAAATCAGTCCATCGCTATTCCTCAATCCTACGGCCCCTTCAGCGACGTTTTCTTCCCTAAATGGGCCTCCAAGCTGCCTCCACACTGGCCATGGGACTGTGTCATCGATCTGCTGCCGGGTGAACCAGTGCCAAAGGGAAGGATATATCCCCTATCCATTCCCGAGGAGAAGGCCATGGAGGATTACATCAAGGAGGCGCTGGCCCAAGATTATATTTGTCCATCCACCTCCCCTGCTGCTTCAAGCTTCTTCGTGGAGAAGAAGGACGGAGGCTTGAGGCCATGTATAGACTACCGAGCTCTCAATAACATCACAGTTAAATTTAGATACCCACTTCCCCTCATCCCTGCTGCCTTGGAACATCTCCGTGGTGCCACTGTGTTCACCAAGTTGGACCTCAGCAGCGCTTACAACATCATCCGGATACGTGAGGGGGACGAGTGGAAGACCGCCTTCATCACCCCTACTGGTCACTACGAATATTGTGTCATGCCATATGGACTTGTTAACGCCCCCTCCGTATTCCAGGATTTCATCCACGAAGTGCTCCGGGATTTCCTCCACAAGTTTGTCTTGGTCTATATCGATGATATCCTCATCTACTCCCGGAGCCTGGCAGAACATCAACGCCACGTTGCGGAGGTCCTGCAACGCCTGAGGGACTACCAGCTCTACCTCAAGGCCGAAAAATGTTCCTTCCATCAGCCCTCAGTGCAGTTCCTTGGCTATACCATCAATAGCAGTGGCATTTGGATGGACAAGGGGAAGGTGAGTGCAGTCAAGAATTGGCCCACTCCAACCACCATCAAGGAGTTACAGTGGTTCCTAGGCTTTGCCAGTTTCTACAGACGGTTTATACGCAACTTCAGTACCATCACCAGTCCTCTTACCAGTCTACTCCGCCAGAAACCTAAGTCTCTCTCCTGGACTCCTACCGCCACAGAAGCCTTCCAAACCCTGAAAGAGGCCTTTACGACTGCCCCACTCCTAGTCCATCCCGATCCCGATCGGCCCTTCATTGTAGAAGTGGACGCCCCAACCACCGGAGTGGGAGCGGTCCTGTCTCAGCAGCAGGGGAACCCCAGCCGCCTCCATCCATGTGCCTTCTTCTCCCGGAAACTCAACCCGGTGGAGGTAAATTACGAAATAGGAAATCAGGAACTGCTGGCCATCAAACTAGCTCTGGAGGAATGGAGGCATTGGCTAGAGGGAGCCAAACACCCATTTCAGGTCCTCACTGACCATAAGAAGCTAGAGTACCTTCAAGTAGCCAAAAGACTCAATCCCAGACAGGCCCGCTGGGCATTATTCTTCACTCGCTTCCAAATTCACCATCTCGTACCGCCCAGGGGTGAAAAATGTAAAGGCTGATGCACTATCCAGATGCTACGCTCTCGAAGAGAAATCTGAAACTCCGGAAACCATCCTTCCCGAAAGTATCAATGTCTCTCCTATAACTTAGTTTTCTGAAACTCTTCCTCCAACCGAGCCTCCTACCAACACCCGGGGGTCAATGAAACCCTCTCGTTGCTGAAGGAATGCTTCTGGTGGCCCAACATGGCCTCGGATGTCAGGAGGTACGTGAATGGATGTACCAGCTGTGCCATGTCCAAAAGCCCTCGCCATCTACCATCTGCCAGCTCCATCCTCTGCCCGTTCCCAATCGCCCGTGGTCACACCTAGGGGTGGATTTCATTACAGATCTCCCGCCTTCAGATAACAATACCTGTATTCTAGTCACAGTGGATAGATTTTCTAAATCCTGTCGTCTTCTTCCTCTAAAGGGCCTACACACAGCCATGGAAATGGCTGAATTACTGTTCAACCATGTCTTCAGGTACTTCGGCATTCGGCAGATATCGTATCGGACCAAGGCCCCCAGTTCATCTCCTGGGTGTGGAAAGCCTTCAATTCCCTCCTAGGTGTGGCCATCAGCCTGTCTTCCGGGTATCATCCTCAGTCGAACGGGCAGACGAAAAGGAAGGTTCAGGAGATTGGACGCTTCCTCCGTACCTTCTGTCACGGCCACCAGAACTCCTGGAACCAATTCCTGGGCTGGGCCGAGTACGCACAAAACTCCCTCCGCCAACCCACCACCGGACTCACTCCTTTCCAGTCCGTACTCGGCTACCAACCACCTCTATTCCCCTGGTCAGGTGAACCCTCGGATGTCCCCGCCATCGACTACTGGTTCCGGGAGAGCGAGAGGGTCTGGGACGTGGCACATCACCAACTTCAGCGGGCACTTTGCAGACGCAGGATGACAACCGACCTTCGCCGATCCGAGGCCCCTAACTACCAACCCTGTCAGAAGGTCTGGCTGTCCACCTGGGACATCCGCCTGCATCTACCCTGCCGCAAGCTCAGTCCCAGATTCATTGGCCCATTCACCATCACCCAGCAGATCAATCCGGTCACTTATAAACTCCAGCTTCCCCCCGAATACCGGATTCACCCTACATTCCATGTGTCGCTTCTAAAACCTCACCATCCTTCTGTCTCTCCCTCCACAGAACCTGACTAAGCCCAAGCCCCCCTCCTCTCCTCCTAGATGACGGCGCAGCCTACACAGTCAAAGACATCCTGGACTCCCGGCGGTGTGATGGGCAGCTGGAATACCTAGTGGATTGGGAAGGATACGGTCCAGAGGAACGTTCCTGGCTCCCACGCAATGACATCCTGGATCCTATCTTACTCGATACCTTCCACTACAATCATCCCAACCGACCAGCTCCCAGGGGAAGAGGACGCCCACCACGTCGTCGGGGTCCCCGGCCCTCAGGAACAGACCGTGGGGAGGGGGGTACTCTTACAAACACGCCAGGTTCCACCTCTACTCAATCACGACGCACACCCTCACTGGAATTCTAATCATACCCACCTGATCCACATCACTATCCCATCACTTCAGCACCATATAAGCCACACACACGCACTCAAGCTTTGTCCAGTCACGTTCGAGACAAGATCATTCCTGTATGCTTAATATAAGGACTAACTCCTCTTCTACTCTCTCCAGCGATTCTCCGAAGACCCAGATCCCCAGTGTGCGTGTGTGTGGCTCACCTTCCCTCCAAGAAGTCTTCTACCAACCTGCACGGATCCTTCCTCGTACTCACTCATCACTACCTGCTCCTCTGCTTGTGTCTGTTCAATAAACATCTTCATTCTGTTACTCCTCAGCTTCCCGAGTGATCCGTAACAATATTAATGTCTTATTCTGCATGAGCATAGTTTAGATCCCTTTATCCTTAAAACCCATTCCCAAACCTAACAACTACCTTACTAACTATTAATAAGCAGCAAATTAGGATTTTATTAAGGCAAAAGTAATAGTCAATAGTGAGAATAGGAGCATAAACAAAAGTGTGACTGTAATTTTTAAAAACAATGTTCACAATGTTTTTATAATCAAAATTTGTCACTTGGGTGCATTTATTCATGCCATTGTATATTACCAAACGAACAACAGAATTAACAGCGGTCAACTATACATAGACTACAAAAATTACAAAGAACTGCTAAATGTACAGTGGCGACCAGAGGCATCATTCCCATTAGAACTGAGGGGCCAGAGTGGATTTTGGATGCAGCTTTCCAAAGCCAAAAAAATATTATAAATAATATTATTTATTTTGTTATAATCACACTGGTGTGATTAGAACAGTTATCATCAGCTGCTAAACTAAAAACTGCATTCGCTGGCTGGCGTTGAGCCAGAAACACAGGTGTTTTTACAGTGCTCTGCATTACAACCAATCACACATGATTCTGTTAAGCTTATGAATGCAATGACCAATCAGAGGCGTTCAGATGAGTCATCGCTGAAATGCCACTGATTTGTTCACTTGCTCGCTGACTGAATTCTCTCGCAAATTCTCTCATCAGAAACAAAGTGCAGATGTGCGTACGAATGTAAGTAAGATATTCTTTCACACTGTACACAGCTTTAGTGATTATAATAGGAGTTTTGGAGAGTTCTAGAACTCTGTCTAGAATGAATGAAACTGCTGTTTGATCATGTAAACATTCTTTGCTTTCTTTCTGTACAATGAAAGTGTTCTAATTAGTAACTTAAAATGTTTTTATTAAATTCACATTAAATACAAAGTCAGTCTTATTAAAAATATTTTATGGCATGCACCCATATCTGGTACTTAAAAGACGGGTTTTTATGTGTAGTTTATAGGTTACAGTATTAGACTACTTTGCCCATCGCACATTATATGTTATATTAACTAACAATAATGTATAATGGTGCAAAATGTACTTACACAGAATTTAGATATTTCATGAAATAGTTAACACATTTGGCAATATTTCGAATAAAAAGGAAAAAAGAAATAAAATAAAACATAAGCCTTTATCAATTATACACTGCTATCGTGGCTGCTATGTGTCACATGACATGCATGACAAGCCACTGACCCTAAAGAACTTATACTGACCAGAAATGAAAGCCAAGTGAAAGTGCCCAGCAGCAGCCCTACGCTTCAGCCATTCTGGAGTGAAAGAGATTCGGCACTCCACTCGATTCTAGCTGTCGCTATGGCAAATATCAGCTGCTTTGTTTAAAAAAAAAAAACAGACAGTACAGACCAAAAGTTTGGACACACCTTCTCATTCAAAGAGCTTTCTTTATTTTCATGACTATGAAAATTGTAGATTCACCCTGAAAGCATCAAAACTATGAATTAACACATGTGGAATTATATATGGAATTATATACATAACAAAAAAGTGTGAAACAACTGAAAATATGTCATATTGTAGGTTCTTCAAAGTAGCCACCTTTTGCTTTGATGACTGCTTTGCACACTCTTGGCATTCTCTTGATGAGCTTCAAGAGGTAGTCACCTGAAATGGTCTTCCAACAGTCTTGAAGGAGTTCCCCGAGAGATGCTTAGCACTTGTTGGCCCTTTTGCCTTCTGTCTGTGGTCCAGCTCACCCCTAAAGAAATAAAGAAACCTCTTTGAATGAGAAGGTGTTTCCAAACTTTTGGTCTGTACTGTACATTGAAGCTGAAATACAGCCTGAATAATGACAACAATAACGTACAATCACTAGACTAGTGATCATCTAATCCTTTTAACAGTTTATATTACAGACTTTATTTTAATCGCTTCCCTTTTTTCACAAAACCTTTTGCTGTCTAGAAACCATGTAAGTTTTGTGAATGTGTAAAGTTGTGGAAGCTCATTACTTAGTGTCATATCCATATAAATCATTATAATGGATTCTATGGCTAGTACCTGCAGTTCCTAAAATGATTTAAGTTTACTTCTAGACTAAAAACAGTTAAACTTAGCAGGTGCATATGACACTTCAGTCTCACTTCAAAACACAATATTCTTTACACTATGAACAATTGCCTGTGAGGGTCTTTGGGAAGACGATGAAAGGCGAGATTTTTAGTGTCTCACTGATAGTTTTTGCAGTGGATTGCCAAACATTGTGTTCTTGTCTTCCAATTTGACCTCTCTTTCATTGTTATTCTATTTCTGGATCTGTGTTGTTGTCAAGATGGAATTTTCACCCCAGAATGGCGCCCGCACTACAGAGGCGTCACCTAGTGGCTGTTACCCAAAAAACATCAGCGTTTTGCCGCTTGGTCTTCTATACTATTATAGAAGACCCCCTGCCCTACTGAAATAATGAGTGCATGACGTTTGTGTCCCTAGACAAAACCAGTCATAAGGGTCATTTTTTTATTTATTAAGTTTTATGCATCATCTCAAAGCTGAATAAATAATCTCTCCATTGATGTCTAGTTTGTTAGGAGGACACTATTTGGCCAAGATACAACTATTTGAAAATCTAGAATCAAAAAAAAAAAAAAAAAAAAAAAAAATCTATATCTAAATATAGAGAAAAACATCTTTAAAGTTGACCAAATGAAGTTCTTAGCAATGTATATTACTAATCAAAAATAAGTTTTGATATATTTTCTGTAGGAAATTTACAAAATATCAACATGATCTTTCCTTAATATGCTAAGAATTGTTGGCATTTTTTTTTTTTTTTTGACTCATACAATGTATTGTTGTCTATTGCTACAAATATTCCTGTGCTACCTATGACTGCTTTTGTGCTCCAGGGACACATTTCGTCCCCTTGGAATTATAAGGTTCTATCTGCGTTCTGAGTAGTTTTGAGATATTGAGCTTTAAAGTTTTTGTGTTCCATAGACTTCCGTAGATAGAACCTTTTTGTTTTTTCAATAAAAAATCCCAAAATGTACACAACTTAAAATAAAACATCACATAATGTAAATAAATTGTCACAGAATAAGAATATGTGAATAACTCAATTTTGACAAAAATGTCAGATAAAACCTTATAATTCCAAGGGGACGATTTGGCTTCATTATAAATTCTATGAATAAAGTAATTTGTCATTTCAGAATAAAGTTCGTATTTATATAAATGATGGCAGCGCTTTACAGTCTGTTTTTATTGTAAATATATGCCATTGTTCAACATGGCTGACATAATTTGAGCGGTTTGAGTGTGTTTTTTTCCAGATTATTCCTGGTCTGATCCTGTCGGACATTAAACCTGCCAAAAAGATGAAGTTTAAGACGGTGTGTTTCTTGTTGGTGCAGCTCATGCACTGCCGCAAGATGTTCAAGGCTGAGATTCCCTTCTCCAATGTCATGAACTGTGAGGACGGGGACAAGGTATGATGAGACTCTGAGAAAACACATCTTGCTGAATGAATCATGCTGATACTGATGTGTCTGAGATCTGCAGCTGATGCTGTCACTCTCACAGCCTCATCATGTGGTCATGTGATCATGTCTGTGATTGGCAGAGGAGGTTGCTGCGCTTGGTGCCGGAGAAGCTCAGGAACCGGACGTCCACGATGGCTAACACGACCCAGAGCAGCCCGGGGACACGGGTCAACCGCTACATCAGCCGTCTGATCGAGGCCCGGCAGACGGAGTCGGACACGGCTGACCTGCACTACCTCACGCTCACCTACAGAGACCCGGAGCGAGAGCGCAGGGTGAGAGTCCTGTGCTGAGCTTAACCTGGAGTTACTGTGGTAAACAGGGCTGGTTTTGACCCCAGTGTATGACACAGTGATGATTTGTGACCATGGACCACAGAGCATTGTGTTAGCAGCGCAAAAGGTTGTGGGTTCAATTCCCAGGGAACACACATACTGGTGAAAAAAATTTATAGCCTGAATGCACTGTAAGTCACTTTGGATAAATGCATCTGCTAAATGTGTAATCATACAGTAGATGGCCAACCAAAAAGAGCTTTCTGCAGCCACGAGTGCAAAGTGCATTTGTAGCTTTTTACCACTGAGTGGCGCTGTAACCACAAGTTATCAAACAAACGCATCAAAGCACATTTTCGCAAATAGACGTCAGTTTTGCCTCACCGATGTGTTTCATTTGACGGCTTCAGTCACGGAAAATGAAAGAAAAACACTGTAGTTAAAATATTTAATATTCAAAGATGAAAGTTTAGTACTTATGAAGTTATGTACGTTTCTGAGAACGAATTCAAGCAGGATAAATGTCAAGCCTGTGAGCCTGTGCTTATATCATCTCTAAGCTGCACAGTATTACACCATATTTTAGATTCGACACATTTAATGGGTGTGCAGTATTATTTATATAATATGAATTATGTGTTATATTATTCTAAAGAAATAGTGGTTTACTTTGCATCGAGCATTAAAAGTGGTAGCCTATTTTAGTGAGCTAGGCTACATGGATTAATATGCAAAATGTCAATATTCTCACATATTAGGGCCTATATTTAAATTTATATTTTAAAATCCCTTTAATAAAACAACATGCATTTTTGTCATGCACTACTTTTGTTATTCGTTACTTGTCCGTTATTTTAACAAATAACTTATTGGGGAAAATACATCTGTCTGTACTCTGATTAAGAAATGGTTGCGTGTTTTATAAATTATTTCCTTTATTTTAGTAAAATGTGAAGCACTGTATAATTTTGCTCCCATTTTTCAGGCCTAATTAAAACTAATTAAAATGATTTCAACATTAAAATCCTGAATGGACTGATGAGCTTGTTCAGGTGTGTTTGATTAGGGTTGAAACTGAACTCTGCAGGTCTGTGGCTCTCTAGGACAGAACTTGCCTACCCCTGGGTTAGGACATCCTGACTAAATGTTTTGGTTCAGAACAAAATATTTGTTTCTGATTAGTGAGTAAAGTTATTTTTAGGTGTGCAGAACATTCCCATCTACAGTGTTTGAACTGTAGGTTATAAAGTTTTTGTATGGGTTTTTAAAAGTTAAAAAAAAAAAAAAAAAAAAAAAAACAACAACAACAACATCAAATGTAAAAACAAGCTCCCTGCAATATTCTGGAAAGGTTGGTTTTAGGTCAAAATTAAAAGAAGCTCCTGAGAATGTTCCCAGAACATCCCTTTTTGGTTCCCAAAAAATAGCCATATGTGAATGTTGGCTGGGATGAGCGTGTGTATTTGATCAGCTGTAAGAGCTCAGGGTTGTTCAGCAGTGTAAGCTGTGGATATGTGAGTGTTTGAGTGTGTTGTGTGCTGTTTCTCCAGTATCATCAGCTGAATGACGAGTACTTCACCGGCGCTGTGCTTCTGTCTCTCGTCCTCACGGCTCTGATCGCCATCCTCTACCTGCTCATCATGCCACAGTACGTCCCTCCATCACACCGAGGAGAATAAAAACAAGACCCACAACATACACCAGACAGTGATATCCTAGAGAATGCAGTGTTTCAGACGTTCAAACCGTAGTTTGTAAAGGATTGCCTTTTATTTTTTATCCATGTTTCGAAAGAAAGAAAAACTGAATTGCATGATGTGAAGTAATAATTTGGAAGAGAAAAAAGTCTGAATTTTTAGATATAAATTTGCTATTACAACTTTTTAATTTGTATTCCATTGCATGATGTAAACTAAAAAATCTGAGAAAAGTCAGAATTGCATGACAAAAATCACACTTGATGTATTTATTTATTAATTAATTCAAGCTTCCATACCTCACACTTGGTACTCTAAAAATGTTCAATCACACAGTGATAGTGAAGCCAGATAGTTTGACTAAAGATGAATAATGTGTGTTCATGCTGATGTGTGGACGTTTCTAATGAGAGTTGGACTGAGATGAGCAGGCGTCCTCATCACACAGCGTTCACACAGTGTTGACTGTTATCGTCTTTTCTCTTGTGTTGGTGTTCTCAGGCGGAGGCTCGTGTTGGTGCTGCTGGTCTTCTGCATCTGTTTCCTGGTCGTGTGCATCGTGTACCTGCACATCTCTAGAGTTCAGGTAAGATCTCTCAACACCAGCTGAAGCATCATGTGTCATCTTCAGTTTCACCTCATTTTAGATTCCCTCTCCTCTGAAAGGGAGTATACTAACTATGCATAAGCAATAATATCTGTGAGCACGTCTCTTCATCACTGATATTTCACTGTGTGTCTTCAGTGAATCCTGACAGTGGGTTTTTAACACCAAAAGAAGGTTTGTTTTGGAGCATGCTCTTAGTAAATCTGGCCATATATCAAGATATCCTTAGCATGTATTGTGGTAAAAGTTTTTATTTAATTTTATTTAATTGTATATTTTTTTCAGAAGCTGACTAATTCCTATCTGTAAGCTGATCTTCCACTATGCGAGTCGTCATTAATCTCTGTGTCTGTGTGTCTCAGTGTTTTCCAGGGTGCCTCAGCGTACGGATCCGCACCGTCCTGTGTGTGTCTATAGTGCTCTTAATACACGCCGTGGCCCAGGCCTGTGTGGTAATCACTCTAACATCACTTTACTGGAGCTGAACCTGCTGCATACTCAGAACCTAGAGTTAAACTGCTGGTGTCGTCTGGCCTGAGGCACTATTTACCTCTTTAATACTGTAAAGCTGCATTGTAAAAAGTGCAATATAAATAATGGTGACTTGACTTAACATTAGTGCTCAGGTTCAGTTAATCCAGACTGAAGTATCACAGAGATTCACAACACATGAAATATCTTGATGAGCGCAGTTTTCTTTTCATTCTCAGTGCATTAAACCCTTCTCTGTGTGTGTGTGTGTGTGTGTGTCAGGTGGGCTGCATGCCGTGGCTCTGGCCGTCTAACTCCACACACTCCATCGTGATCATCGATGTGTCCGCAGGGCTGAACCGCACCATGGCGGAGCTGCCGTGTGAAGGAGCGCCGTACGCCCTGCTGTGCTGTATGCTGGGGACGCTGACCGTGGTGCTGTTCCTGCGAGTGTCCTGGCTGTCCAAACTCTTTCTGCTGCTGCTGCTGCTGGTGCTGTACATCACCGTGCTGGAGCTCAGCGGATTCAGACGCTCCTCGGGGTGAGACACACTCCACAGAGCACTGGATACACACACCATCACAACTACTATCAGTGAAAGATAAGCTCAGAACATAAGCCTTTCTATGAGATGGTGTGTGTTTGTTTGTGCAGGACGGTGTTGATGAGCGCTCGCGGTCTGGAGCCCATCCTCTCTCTGCTGCTGCTCTCCACCGCTCTCGCCCTTCACTCCAGACAGATGGAGCTCAAGCTGCGCCTGGACTTCCTCTGGGCCACACAGGTACAGGAGAGCATCACCGAACCTGATACTGCAGTCACACTCATCCTCTGTAGGGTCGCTGGGACATTAAAATGTTTGAATCTTTTTGAAAAGAAGTCTCTTCTGCTTATCAAGACTGTAATCATTGATCAAACATCCTGTAAAAACCAGGGTATTATAGTTGAAACAAAAAATGAACAGGTTGGTATAGAGTGATAGAAAATACAGTTTGTACAGCATAACAACCATTACGCCAAGGAGAGTCCTCATAAACCATAAGAACCAACATGTGTGTGTGTGTGAGAGAGTGTGTGTGTGTGTGTGTGTGTGTGTGAGTGTGTGTGTGTGTGTGTGTGTGTGTGTGGGCATGTTTTTGTGACATATCAGGACACAACTCTGTATAATGACATGGGTATGACACAGGTATTACAAGGAGAGGGTGACTTATGAGGACATAACCCATGTCCCCATATTTCAAAACACTTATAAATCATACAGAATGAGTTTTTTTGAGAAAGTAAAAATGCAGAAAGTTTCCTGTGAGGGTTAGGGTTAGGTGTAGGGTTGGTGAAGGGCCATAGAATATACAGTTTGTACAGTATAAAAACCATTACACCTATGGGATGAACACACTTTACACAAAAACAAACATGTGTGTGTGTGTGTGTGTGTGTGTGTGTGTGTGTGTGTGTGTGTGTTCAGGCGGAGGAGGAGAGAGATGGCATGGAGAAAGTTAAACTGGACAACAAGAGGATCCTGTTCAACCTGCTGCCGGTTCACGTGGCTCAACACTTCCTGCTGTCTAACCCCAGAGACATGGTGAGAGCTCGCCGCAGCGCTGTGTGACGTGATGTGTGTCATGAACACGAGCTGACGGTGTGCTTCTGGTGTTACAGGATCTGTATTACCAGTCCTACGCTCAGGTTGGTGTTCTGTTCGCTTCCATCCCCAACTTTAATGACTTCTACATCGAGCTGGATGGAAACAACATGGGTGTGGAGTGTCTGCGGCTGCTCAACGAGATCATCGCCGACTTCGACGAGGTCATTGCTCCTAAACATAGACTTAAAATTAAACAAAAAATTAACATGAAGCAGAAAATATACAAATATAATTTTTTTCCAAAATATTACAAATTATAATACTATCTCAGTTATATTAAAATAATACTGTTTCGATTATTGCTTTTTTTTTATCTCAAGCAATGATGATCCAATCTATGTCCATTTCATTGCAGCTCCTGGATAAAGAGTGTTATAAAGACATTGAGAAGATCAAGACCATCGGCAGCACGTACATGGCAGCGGTGGGTTTGGTGCCCACCATCGGAACCAAGGTCACTAAACCAGCAACACAGGACACGATGAGAGTAATACATACAGAACATCTGAGAACAGCATTCATTTACTCCTTTACAGGAAAAGAAATCCACATCAGAGCACCTGAGCACCATCGCAGACTTCGCCATCGAGATGTTTGACGTTCTGGATGAAATCAACTACCAGTCATATAATGACTTCGTCTTGAGAGTGGGTATGTTTCCACGCATGTCCTGCTGTGTTTGACTCCGAACCTGTTTCTAGCTCTGTGTCGTCACGTCTTATTCTCAGTGAATACAGAAGCGGTGGTGGATGATGTTTTCTGATGATTTATTTCTGATTGTTCAGGTATTAATGTGGGTCCGGTGGTGGCTGGGGTCATCGGGGCCCGCCGGCCCCAGTATGATATCTGGGGAAACACGGTGAACGTAGCCAGCCGCATGGACAGCACCGGAGAGCCTGGGAAGATACAGGTACGCCTAGATAATTCTGTGACTGTCGAAATATCACAATAATTCATACATTCTGTCATGCAAGTGATTGTTATTGCATTAGAAACATCCTTGTATACGTCTTAACTAGTTTTTTTTTTTTTTTTTTTATGCAATTTGATGCGATGCAAATGTGTATGTATAGTATATTGATTTGAGCATGGCTGATCTTCCAGGTGACGGAGGAAGTCAACCGTCTGCTTCAGAGCGACTATGATCTGGTGTGCCGTGGCAATGTCAGCGTGAAGGGCAAAGGTCAGATGCTCACATATTTCCTGGAGGGTAAAGCGCAGGACCCTGGGAGCCGAGCGCCGCATCACACCGGGGGCCTGGAGCGCAGGGTTCACGCCATCGCCCGCTCCAGCAGCACACACACCAAAGACGACGGTACCGTGTCCGTGGCCGGGTCAGCGTGAGCAGCAGCACTCCGGGGTCATGAAGCACCACCGCTAACGTGCCTATGCTAAGAGAAGAACAGGAGGTCAAGGGGGGGATGTAGGAACAATCATCTGCAGGAGGAAAGAATGAACCCTCTTCCCTTTATTCAGGAACACCTATGTTCACTTCCATAATGTACTTTATGCAATAATTTTTTACTTAAAATGATTCTTTAGTGCTTCTTATTATAAACTTAAGGTCATCTAAGTGTACTCTACTGTGCTATTTTGGGACACTATGAATATGAACTAAAATGTGCTTTTAACATAGTGGGCCCTATTTTAACGATCTAAATGCAAAGTGTAAAGCGCATGGCGCAGGTGCACTCAGGCCGTCCAAATCAACTTCTGCTATTTTAACGACGCAAAAGCAGTCCGTGTGCCGGGGCGTAACGTTCAATAAACCAATCAGATTGTCATCTCCAATTCCTCCTATTTAAATGGCGGAATCTGTTGGCGTAAAAGCTGAACGAAGAAACCGATCTGCTCATGCAATGTCTGTATTTTTAATCATTTTTGTATTTATGTAGCCTACACAATAATATTCTTTTACACTGTATTCCTTTTGTTTTTAATATTTGGCATGTTTGTGTGATGCGCATCCCTGTGTGTAATAAGCAAAGTTAGTGCACACTGTGGACCCTCCCAGACGCGCATTTTCTACCAACACGCTCTTTAAATAACAAAAAAATATTGTGCCATTGACTTTAGACTTTATAGCTTTGAGTTGGTTTGAGTTGGTCTACGGCACAGTCTGTTTTCAGCTCCTTAAAATAGCAAAGCGCCTGAACACACCTCTTTTAAAGCATTGCATTGTTTAATGCATTTGCTAATTAAACGACGTGGCTCTGGACGGGAAAATGAAACTGAAACTAGCTAACACACTTGCACTGCACCTTGCATCACATTGCGCCGGGTGTATGAAAGGTCCAGTATCTTTTTGTTTTATAAAAAATATATAATAATTTACCACTTGTAGTACAAGTGAACCATCTTTCATACACTAGTACACTCAAGTGTGACTAAATACAGTTTGTTTTTAAATACAGAGATGGTATGTTAAAAGCACATTCTAATTCATATTCATGGTGTTCCAAAATTGCAGTTATATCATATACTGATATTATATATCAATACACTATTTGTGTATATAGAACTAGAGAAATCAGGGAGTTTGATAACAGCTTTATCCTCATCATCATCCTCAGCTGTAGTCACACTGATAGACTGTAATGACACTATAAATAACAACCTGATATTTATATTAATTCATAAAGTGGAGTCCAAATCATATGACACTGCACTGAAAAAGCTTCAGTTTCACATTCTCATGACTGAATACGCTGCTACGCCCGCTCGATGGCACCACGGGTTCACTTCAGCGGCGAGGGATCTTCGGCAGCACGTCCCACCTTCCTCCCGGGCTTCGGCACCAATGTAACAATGTTCTTTCATGGGAAGAAGGAGGCGGGAACTGGTGGACAAAAAAAGAAAAACATTTAAATAATAAAAAAATAGACAAAGCAGCGCGGCAGCCCCTCACGGACGACTGCCACGCACAAACAAAATCAAAACTAAACTAAAATCCAGGTCTGGTCCTCTCTCGTCCTTCACTGTCGTCGCTCCTGTTTTATATCCTTCCATCTCCTCCATGGGACTCGAGACCGGTGGTGGGTCGAGCAGGTGTCGCTCATTTCCAATCACTCCACCGGCCTCGCACCATTCCCACAGCTCTCGGCCCCGCCCCACTCGTCACAGAGATGTAGTTAGCTTTTGTCAGCTGCTGATTTATTAAATGTCCTTACTTATTTTAAACAATGTTTCTTTGCAGATTTAAACTATATTTTGTGTCTTAGACTGTCAGTGTGGTGTCAGGCATGTGGACCCCACTGTGTGTGTGTGTGTGCTGTGATAAAGTGTGTGATTAACAGGGACAAACCTCCACATGCTGAATATGTGCCAATGAAATTAAATCTCAGTCTGAAGTGTGAAGCCTTGCTCTCAGTTATTGAAGCCCTAAGACTGGCAAGAGCGGAAACCAAATCTTCAGTACTTATCCTGCTTGATCTGTCCGCTGCTTTTGACACAGTTAACGACCAGATCCTCCTATCAACCCTACTGACAAAAGGCATCTCAGGAACAACACTTCAATGGTTTGAGTCTTACCTATCAGATAGGTCCTTCAAAGTATCTTGGAGAGGTGAGGTGTCCAAGTCACAACATCTAACTACTGGGGTGCCTCAGGGCTCAGTTCTTGGACCAATTCTCTTCTCTGTCTACATGGCATAATTAGGTTCTTTCATTCAGAAACATGGCTTTTCATACCACTGCTATGCTGATGACACTCAACTCTACCTCTCATTCCATCCTGATGATCCGATGGTAACTACTCGCATCTTCATACTTGCTGGATGAAGGACCATCACCTTCAACTCAACCTTGCCAAGACAGAACTGCTTCTGGTTCCAGCAAACCCGTTGTTTCATCAAGTTAGGCACATCAACCATAACTTGTTCAAAAACAACTAGAAACCTTGGAGTTATGATTGGTGATCAGCTGACTTTCTCAGACCACATTGCTAAAACTGTCCGATCCTGCAGATTTGCTTTATTCAACATCAAGAAGATCAAGCCCTTTCTTTGGGAACATGCTGCACAACTCCTTGTTCAAGCTCTTGTTCTGTCCAGGCTGGACTATTGCAATGCCCTCTTGGCAGGTCTTCCAGCCACTTCTATCAAACCTTTACAATTAATCCAGAACACGGCAGCAAGATTAATTTTTAATGAGCCAAAAAGAATACACGTCACACCTCTGTTTATCAATTTGCACTGGCTACCAATAGCTGCTCGCATAAAATTCAAGGCATTGATGTTTGCCTACAAAACTACCACTGGCTCTGCACCCATTTACCTAAATTTGTTACTTCAGATTCTAGAAGCTTGCGTTCTGCAAGTGAACATCGCTTGATTGTTCATCCCAAAGAAGCACAAAGTCACTTTTATGGACTTTTAAATTAAATGTTCCTCCTGGTGGAATGACCTCCCCAACTCAATCCGAGCAGCTGAGTCCTTAGCCATCTTCAAGAATCGGCTTAAAACCTACTGTTCCATCTTTATTTGACCCTCTAACTTTAGCACTCAGTATTCTAATTCTATTCCTAAAAAAATAATAATAAATAAATAAATAAATAAATAAATAAGTAAAATTTAAACTACCTTTCTAATCTTTTTGTATTCTATTTTATTTTCATTTATTATACAATTATAAAAAGACCTCCATCACTAGCTTGCTCTATTCTTTTTCTATTCTATCTGTTTTTTTGTTTATTATTTAAAAGCCCTTGCTACGTGTACTGCGTTTAAGGTAACGGAGACATGTTATAGCATTTGTATCATTGCTCTCTTGTTTTTGATTGCTTCCATTGTCCTCATTTGTAAGTCGCTTTGGATAAAAGCATCTGCTAAATGACTAAATGTAAATGTAGGTGTATTGATTGGATCTGATTTTGTCATCAGCATTCACCGTAATAATAACAGTGTGACATTCACATGACTGACACGATCAAATACTCTATGTGCACAAGAGGACTTCACTCATGAATGTGTGGTGTGTTTCTGGGGCTTCTACCTGAGCCAGGCGGATGGTTTGATGTTAAAGAGGTCAGTAATGTGTAGTCTATGTGGGCACAAGAGTACAGTGACCATCTACTGACACGGAGGTCAACAACCCGTCCACGAGGAAAACACTCACACACAGTGTATAGATCTCTGTAGACTGGTGTGTGTTTACAAGCACAAACTCATTCTCTGATTCTGTACATTTCTGAGTTTGTGAGGAGAAACAATGACTCTTTTTATATTTCTATGGCAGATGTTTATTTTGATTCTGATGTTTTGAATCATGATGCTTTTCTTCTTCAGGGTAATCGATCTTTCAGTCGCTCTCTGTACTGTCGAAACAGTATTCTTGCCTTATTTGACACGCTTGTGGTGCTTAAAGTCATTTGCCTTTTAGCTCTTTGATATACAGAAGTGTATTTGTAAATACAGCGATGTATGATATACTGTCCTTTGTACAGTGTAAACCTGAGCAAAACAAGTTTGTAATAAATAAAGTATTGAAGTACAACTGTTCTCAACTTTTGACCATTGTATTTGTATTTTTTATGTGCTGATGCTCAAAAAAAAAGGGGGGGGGGGGGGGGTTGTTTGAGGTCCCAGTCCAGTCCAGCAATGCTAAATCTCAAGGTCTCTCTGGAGTTCCCCTAGTCACTTGTTCTGTCCTGGTCCTTCAGGATCTGTTTTGATCTTCTCCTCCAGCTCCATTTGGTCATCTGCTCTGCATTAATGTCAGGGATTCTTCTGCTAGTCATTAGATAACATCCTTCCACATTCCTAATGAGAACATGATCAGTGGTTTTTAATCCTGTGCCTTGTCCAAATACCCACACTTGCGCTCTTGGCCATTTGAGAGTGTGTTTGCGTGCGACAGGAAGTTAGCGTGCAAGACTGTCCAGATCTTAAAAACTCCAAAGCGCATTGCCCTTAACACACACTACATCCACACTATCTCCGGAGCGGTATTCAAGGCGTAGTGTATCCCATCATGCATCATGCTGTGGAAATAAATCATGAGACTTTTTGCCAAGATTGCGAGAGGTCACGAAACCTTTCCATTGTTTGTTAAATATTAATAATAATGAGGTATTACATATAATTTTGTAGTAAAACAAAGTGCTACACGTTTTATTGCTTTATTTATTTATTTATTTACAACATTTGGAACTGCTTTTAATCATTTAATTCAAAGCACCACAAATTAAAATGGTCATGTCATAGGGACTACTGAACATACATTTCAAATTAAAATTAAAGTAAAGCTATGCAAACACTTGCATTTTTACATTACTATAAGTGCATCCCATCAGGTGATGAACAGTTCTACACACATTTGTGGTCTTCCTGCTCACTTGAACACTTGGTCAAATACAGGAAACACATCACAGAAGTAGTCTAGTGCAGAGACTGCAAGTGTGAGTATTTGGACAAGGCTCCGGTCTGCATTGACACACTCAGATCAGTTCATGGAGACAAGACTTAGTCTCTCTGAAGGAAGTGAGTTGGAAGGATCAGTCCTGCCAAGGAAGTATCCTTGACGAAGTGGGCGTTTATCACCTTGTGGGTGTTTTCAAACTGCTGGGTGTTTCTAAATCATGCAATCAAAATGATCCCCCTTACCCAACCCCACCCCTAAACCTAACATCACTATGACTTCAGCCAATCAGGTATCATGTGTAAGAACACCCTGATCTGGTAACTCCCATTACTTTCCTGCAGAGAGATGTACTTGAGATGGAGACTCTCCTAACGAGCTGATGATCTAAATCAGGTGTGTCTTATAAGAGAGACATGCAGGAACAGAGTTAAGAACCACTGCACTAAATCAGTAATGATCATGCTGTGATGTTGCAGATATTTGTGTCCTATAGCACAGAAGCTCTCATAAGTAGCACAGGTGTATATTTGTAGCAATAGTCAAAAAATTAATAAATAAATAAAAATAACAACCTCTTCTTAATCAAAATTATCATTTTTTTATTTTATGCCAAAAATCATTAGGATATTAAGTAAAGATCATGTTCCATGAAGATAGTTTGTCAATTTCCTACCATAAATATATAAAAACTGATTAGTAATATACATTGCTAAGAACTTCATTTGAACAACTTTAAAGATGATTTTCTCAATATTTAGATTGTTTTGCTCCCTCAGATTCCAGATTTTCAGATAGTTGTATCTCAGACAAATATTGTCCTCCGAACAAACCACACATCAGTGGAGAGATCATTTATTCAGCTTTCAGATGATTTATAAATCTCAATTTAAAAAAACTGACACTTAAGACTGGTTTTGTGCTCCAGGGTCACATTTAATTAGATTCTGCATACATTATTAAATTTGAAATGAATACAGAAGAAAATGCTATTTGTAAATGTATCTTGTTTCAGTCATCAAAAACATGTACATAATCCTGACTCACCTGTGTGTTTTCCTTCCTCCAGGCCAGTGGACGCAGTGTTTCTTCTTCTGTCTGCTTCTGATGATGTCCCCAGGTGACCACGGTCATCAGGTGATGTCAGGTGATGTGTGTTAGTAGCAGGTAACAGAGTAATCTACAGCACATCCAAGATCTGTGTGGCCTGGTGGAAAAGTATCTCTGGATTATCTCAACTGTTTCTTCTAGACAGAAGCAAGATTAAACAGAGAGCAATCCGGTCAGTGACTTATAAAAGCCTCCATGCTATAACTGGAACCTTTTTATGTGCCAAGTTCTCAGAAATGCACTTTTTGTTTTCACTGTGGTTTTGAAATGCTTTTATAACATTTTAAAGAAAATGTTGCACAACCTTCTTAACTGAGCTTAATTTGCCAAATCATAATAGCTCTTTTCCTTCAAATCACTTTTTGTGCATGCTGTGTTTTAGGCATCGTTCAAGTAGTTGCAGCACATGACTTTGAGTCTGCAACATTATTATTATTTTTTCATTCTATTTTTTCAAGAATTAAAAATAAATGATTATGCCAATAATGAATTCTATCATTCTCAGGAATTTAACTTTTAATTCGATCATTTCAGGATAGTCATTTTACCCTGAAGTTTTTTTTTTTGACTTTATCCATCTGTTCTCTTAGCTCAAGGCATCTGTTCAGTGGCTGAAGGAGGTTCTTGTTGAAGAACAGACTCCCTGTGTTCTTCATGAGCTCCTTACACACCATCTCAGAGCTGGTGGAGCCTGACGAGTCTCTGGAGCTGGTGTCTGGAGCTCAGAGCATCCATCAGACCAGCACAGACTGGAGTTTAACCCTCGAAGAGCTTCGAGTGCCTACCAGACACCATGATAGACAGACAACTAAACGAGCAAGCAAGTCACCGTCTCATAAGGTGAAGAGTTTACAACCAGCTGCGCTATTCACATAGAAACACACTTAACCCAACGGTAACAGCTTCACCTCTGTTAATGTACAGACTGTACAGCAATATCTAGGGGTTAAAAAGCTTAGCCAAATGCTGTGAGGAATAATATTTGTAAAAGTTTATAGTATAAGTTTATAGTAGAATGTATGTATTTCCTCTGGTCTTGTGCTATCATGGCCTGGTCCTGGTTTGATGGTTGACTCTGTCTCACAGATGAATCTGTCTCTGTGGCTGGTGAATCTGATGCGAGACATCGAGGAGGCCACGACACACGAGCTGACCGTTGAGTGAACATCCCTCAGACAGTGAGCTTCTGCACATCTTCACCGCTCTCGACACCTGAGGTCATCATTGGTGTTTGTAGTTTTTTTTTTTTTTTATGCATTTTTTTCTTCTGAAGTTGAAGTCTCCATCTCTGAGGGTCTGTTTTTGTTGTTCTTGCACAATCTATTGCTGGACTAGTGTGGGTGGATGTAAATGATTTGCTCGTGGCGTGTGCGTATAGGCAGCGATGGACCTACAGCAATCCTGAAGAACATCCGCCGTGTTTGTTCGAGAAGGCAAACAAAGCTTGATTTCATAAGATGTGCTTACCATTAAAGCTTGATTTAATTATTAATGCTTCTGGAATCACAATCCTGTAGTGTCTGAAAAACTGACTTGAACTATTGGTTGACCTCCAAAGTGTCCAAAGTTGAACTAATACTACACCAGGAACTCTTAATAACTGCACAGGCACCTGAAGATAAACATGTTATGATGGCTGAAGACCTCAGATTAACCCGTCCTCTTATGCAATGACCACATGACCTTGTTTTTGTGACCCAACTCAAAGTGTGGTCAAACACATGGTTGAGATATGCTCGCATAACTCCTGCTGTGTGACCAGCAAATGTGTGTTTACACGCTATGTTATTGTTATATATGCTCAGAAATCAGACTACAAGAGCTGTCACTGGGATGAAACATTTTCAAAAGATACACCTTGGTACATTACTAAGCCCTAAAGGTGCGTATTACTGTAGTTACATTTTAGCACTTGTTTTACCTTCTCTGAGATTGCAGATGATAAACAGCAGCATCATGAACCTGTTTCTGGTGAAACCGGTCACAGATGTTGAGTCATCTAGAGTAAATATTGATGTCTGCGCAACCAGAGCAAACCTGGTCTCCTCTGAGGTCATGGTGTCAGGGTATAAAGCCCAGCACACACGCAGCGAGAGCAGATCTGACACACAGCAGCACACCTCTGCTTCTGCTATGAGAAGGCTGTGTGTGTTTGTGTTGGTGAGCGTCCTCGTCTGTCCGGCGGATCTTTCTCCGGTCATCGGGTCTGAACCCATCCGCTGCGCTCCATGCTCTCGGGAGCAGCTGGACTCCTGCCCCGCCGTGTCCTCAGACTGTCCAGAGGTGCTGCGAGAGCCGGGCTGTGGATGCTGCATGTCCTGTGCGCTGAAGAAAGGAGAGTCCTGCGGTGTTTATACGGCTCCCTGCGGCGCTGGCCTGCGCTGTGTCCCGAGACCCGGTGACCCGCGGCCGCTGCACGCTCTGACCCGCGGACACGCCGTCTGCACCGAGGACGACCCGACAGAAGGTGCGTTCTCATCAGTCAGTACATTTACATGGACACATATATTCAGATTTTATCACCATCAAGACACTACTCTGATTAAGAAGCTACCATGTCAACAGATTTTTATTACCTCAATCCGGCTAAAGTCATACTCCGAGTAAACACAATATGTGGAGGATTAATATTTCCGTCGCATTATTGAAGTGCAGTATAGACTTGATCACACCTTAATCACACGAGTACTGTCGTGTAGGACTTTTCACTGTATTTTGCGACAGCATACACACGTGGCAGGGGTCAACCGTTTGACAGTTGGATTCAGCAACTCCCTCATATATATCAAAATTGAGTATTTACGATGGTGATAGAGGACTCATGTGTTGTCTCTAGATGAGCTGGACATCACGTCTGACCAGGGCTCCCTGCTTCAGCTGCTGGGGCTCCACCGGTCTCTGGACGCGCAGGACGCAGCGGAGGCTCAGGAGAGCATCAAGACCAAAGTCAACGCCATCCAGAAGAAACTGATCCCACAGGTACTGAAACCAGCAGATCCAGTAATGCTCCAGGAACAGCCTCACATGCACTGTTCAGTTTCTGAGTCATATATAAAATGTTCGTCCATTTGAATTACACCGTTTTAAAATACACTAATAAACTTAAATGTTACCTTTTGTCACAGGGTTACTACAGTTAACTACCACTAATATCTAATATAAACTACAATAAAAAACTGAAACCGAAATAAAAAAAATAACTATAGACATTTTAAAACAACAAAACATAATAAAAATGACAAAAACTAAATTACTTTAAAATGTATTTGTTTGTTACATTTAATTCAAATATTGAATATCTATAGTTATATATTAACATAGCACTGTTTAATCAGTCATACAAAAATATGGCATAGTTTATTATTAATCTTTAAAATATATAAAGTTTTTAAATCATATTTTCGAAATTCATTTATTCATTTGTTAAGAATCAACAAATGTTCATTGTGAGGTCAGTTAGCTACAATGTATGAGATGGAAACAAATTTGATTTATTGATGATAAATATATAAACCTGGTTATTGTGTATTTAAAACTATTCAGTTCATTAGTACTATTACCGAACTCAGTGCTGAAGAAATAAGTCTCTGTTACTCCAGACTGTTGGATATCTAATTCAGATACACAGATCTTGAGTGTTGGCCTGATATATTTAAGTGTACTGGCCATCTGTGATTGGTTGACTCGTGCTGTGTTTGTGATTTAGGGTCCGTGTCACACTGAGCTGCGAGCGTCTCTGAATCTGATCACTGAATCCCAGCAGACGTTAGGAGAGAAGTTCACCAGCTTCTACCTGCCCAACTGTGACCAGCACGGATTCTACAAGACCAAACAGGTGTGTGTGTGTCCCGACTGACCCGACCTGAGCTGAAACAGCACACTAACTCTCCTCTGTCTGTCTGTCAGTGTGAGACGTCTCTGGTGGGCCAGCCCCCCCGCTGCTGGTGTGTGTCGTCCTGGAACGGGAAGAGAATCCATGAGGATCTGGCGTCTGAGTCCCAGTGTCCTCAGGAGCTCACGCACTGAACCAAACTGCAGCCCACTTCACTCATGTACCATATTTATTATGTATATGGCTCTTACCTAATTAATATTTCTGAACTAGTTTTTGACCGAATTCTACCAGAATGAATGAAACAAACACTAGAAAACATGATGTTTCTCAAACTCCACCTCAGCGAGATCCAGATCTGGGACTTGACGAACTCCGATTAAATCTGTATGCTCCACGATCACGTGACATTCAACAGTATGATATTTTACTCTTTGTTCGCTGTGGTTTTTCCTGACCACTTTAGTTCCGTATAACCATTTTTGCACAGCATATGTCCAGAGTGAACCTATTTGGACATGGATAGTCTGTAAACAGTTTCATCTGTTTGTTTTCTGTAAACTCAGTTTTAATTGCTATTTTATTTGACTATGTGTTTAAAATAAGTTGTCTACCTCACTTTAGACATGATGTCTTTATGGACTCCCTGTATGCATTTCACATATTTAAGAGTGTTGCTCTATTTATTCTCAAACTATTAATTTATTGGATATAAATATAATGTGTACATATAACCCCATGAGTTTATTTCAATAAAGTGTGAGATTGTACAGATTGCACAGGAGTTTTAATCTTTTTTGGTATATTACACATTCATTCTGAAATACATATTAGATGGTCTAAGAAGATATGCACAACACAAGCATAAACTATTGTATCACTGCAATTATTTTAAAATTGTCAGTACCATCAGATATAAATGAAAATATTGATGAAATCATTCCTTTCATTTCACCTGCTGTGAGTTCAGCAGTCGCAGTGGTCTCACAGTTTCTGAACATAAGTCATTGTGCAGTACACCTCATAAGACAGAAAACACAAAGATCACTGGATGAAATGATATTACCTTTCTGATCTCTAGTTATCTAGACGTCCTGAGATAGAAACAGAAAAGCAAATGGAAAATAATTTGCATAGCTGCTGCTTATAACATTTCAAGCTAAACATAGTCATGTGCATGGAGTGAGTTAATAAAACTAAAGGTGACGGGGAAATTTTGGGCATTGTGATAACCTGACCTCAGGTTTATGGATGTTTTGATCTACTGAAGTATGTATTACCAAGGCTTCTGTTAGCTAATCCTGAAGTTAATTTGCTGTAGCATAAAAATTTATGATGATGAGGGGGCTCAGGATGTTTACTAATGTCCTGTTTCTCTGGAAGTTGATTAGAAGATCTGCTAACCCTCAGTCTCTCCAATCTGTTCCTCATAGTCACTCGTTACCATTATTATTACTCTCTGAAATAAGATGAAGAGGCATAATATGTCAGTTTAATTCTCATTAGTTTTGCTGAGAAATTAATAGCAATAAAGGTAGATCTTTGCCGAGCTTCTTCTGATCTCTCTCTCTCTCTTCTGATTTCTCCCTCTCTCTCTCTCTCTCTCTCTCTCTCTCTTGTGTGTGGATTGCATGCTGGGAGAAGAAATGGGGAGTGGGGTGTGAGAGTGGCATGCTTGAATTGGCTTTCAGGGTTAATATCTTTTGTTTTCTATTTGTTTTTTTTGTTTTTTTGTTTTTTTTTTTTGGGGGGGGGGGGGTTAATTTATCACGTTTTTGGTTTATTATTTAGTTTATGAAAAACACTAGTATGTTTTCCTTTCTTTATAAGGGAAGCCATGGCATCTCGTTCAGGTGAGGGAATGCTGCGGTTCTCTATCAGGAATGGATTTAAAGTTTTTTCGGATCAAGCAGTTACAGTAGAAGACATGCTAATACCAGTTGGTCGGGCATGCAAATATGGTGTCGGTCTCTAGAATGAACAAGACTGTGTTGGTGTTTTTTTAAAAGATGAGAAACTCGTAAACAGCCTTGCTGAAAAAGGAATTGTTGTTTACGATACACTGCTGCAAGTAATGCATTTGTGTGCACCTGCTACTAAGGTCACCATTTCAAACGCGCCTACATTCATTTCTAATGAGCTAATTCAAAAAGAACTGATTCGTTTTGGAAAGGTTGCTGAATCCATTAAGATGGTTCTTCTCAGATGTAAAAATGCCATTTTAAAACATGTCTTTTCGAAGGCAAGTTTTCATGTTTTTAAATGCGCAGTCTGGGTCTTTGGATATCTAATTTCTTATTCAACACAGTGACGGTTCCTATATGATTTTTGCCCACTGTCATCTAGACCAGCACGCACCACCCCATCTGCCCCCTGGCTGTCCGAGGTTCTCCGTGAACATCGCTCTAAACTCAGGGCTGCAGAGAGGAAATGGCATAAATCAAGAAACTCTACCGACCTCAGTGTGTATCAATCTCTCCTCTCTTCCTTCTCTGCAAATGTCTTCACTGCTAAAACATCATACTACCACAAAAGATGTACAATTTAAGCCCTACGACTGGCAAAAGCAGCTTCCAAATCATTGGTATTCATCTTGCTGGATCTGTCTGTTGTTTCGGACACAGTTAAATACCAGATTCTACTGTCCACCCTCAGAAAGATGAGCATCTCTGGAACCGCACTCCTGTGGTTGAAGTCCTTCAGCGTGTCTTGGAGGGGTGATGTTTCTAAGTCACAACAACTTGCTACTGGGGTTCCTTAAGGCTCAGTACCTGGACCACTTCTCTTCTCCATCTACATGATGCTGTTAGGATCTGTCATTCAGAAGCATGGCTTTTCTCATCACTGCTATGCTGATGGCACTCAACTCTACTTCTCATTCCAACCAGATAATCAGATGGAAGCTGCTCGCATTTCAACCTGTCTGAGTGACATTTCTAGCTGGACGAATGACCATCACCTTCAGCTCAACCTTACTAAGACAGAACTGCTGGTGGTTCCAGCTTACCCATAATTTCAACTTCTCTATACAGCTGGGTCCTTCAACCATAACTCCTTCCAGGACATTTTCTTGTCTATCCTATTCTTGAAAAAAAAAAAAAAAAAAACCTAGCTATGGGTTCTGTGCTAGACTAACTGAGACTTGTCAGGACACTTGTATACTGTTGTTGTTCTCTTGTTGGTTTGATTGCTTCTATTGTTCTCATTTGTAAGTCGCTTTGGATAAAAGCATCTGCTAAATGATTAAATTTAAATTTTGCAACGACAGATAGTTTACATTGTTTTGAATTTGTTGATTTGGGGCACAAGAAGTTCACATGTCTGCATAAGAAGCAATCAGAAAATGAAGACAGTGCTAGAAATGATGATGAGCAAACCGATCAAAGCAAAAATAATATATCCTCTATCATATTCTACAACAAAAAAAAATCAGAGTGCCTTGTTATCACTAGTTTTATTTTGATTTCCAGGGTCCACTATTTAGCTTATAGAGCATTAGCATTGCCAGCGTGGTTGCCGCAAATCCTGCTTGCATTGCTAATACACTATCCCCACACATTACCATTGCTTTACTTACTGTTACTTGCTTTAATGACAGATGTATGTCTACCTTTGATTGCAGGTGAGGACTCGTGCGTGACGTGAAGGTGAGGCAGGCCTAGCTGAGAGAGCGGAGAGCCACACTGGAAACCTCTCGGGCTGATGATCACAAGTCCGGGGTAAGTATACAGCATGCTGCTAACAGTCCCACCACGTCTACTCCATGTGTTTCTCTGCACAGGCCCGGTGCATCCAGAATGTGATCTTCCCAGATGTCCTTCATTCCGGCGCTGGGACACCACGGACCCTGGGTGCATCCACAGCGGAGGATGTGAGCCAGGCCCCGGGCGATGACTTCTCCCCCTCCAGTCTTTGAGATCTCCACCCGGAAACTGCTTCGCTCCCCTCCGCGAGACGGGACACAACGCTGTGGTCATCGGAGACTCCATCGTCCGACACGTCCGTGCTACGTTAGCCGAAGGTAAAGTGCACACTCATTGTTTCCCTGGTGCTCGTGTTCTCGATGTTCCTGAGCAGATACCCGCGATCCTGAAGGCGGACGAGAGACCCAGAGCTTGCACCCCCAGCAGAGTTGGAGCGGAGCTGCTCTCTGACAACATCTCCAGGACACTTCGCTCCAGGTGACTAGTAAGTCAATTCTCAAATAACTATTATGATGACTTTTGTTCTACCCACTTAAATTATAGAAGTACTTGCACTGTCCAATCTATCAGACTGTGTCTGTTCCCCGACTAGTGAGGTCAAAATATAAATTGAATGTAGGATCTAGAAAAAATCTTATCGTGATTAAACCAAATAAAGTAAAATAAACTAATTTTTTTTTACGTTTTTAGAATTGCATGGAAAAACAGTATGTCCAGCTATAGACAGGCCCTAAAAACTGCCAGGGATGAGCATATCCACAAACTCATTGAAAATAACCCCCAAAAAATTAAGTCTCTTATTAAAAAACCACAACTAGATCCTAGTGAACTGGCCAGTTATAGGCCCATTTCAAATCTTCCATTTATGTCAAAATGTTTTGAAAAAGTTGAGTCTGCTCAAATGAGCTCCTTCCTGCAAAAAATTAAAAAAAAACCTGTATGAAGAATTTCAGTCAGGTTTTAGGCCCCACCATAGCACAGAAACTGCACTTGTTAAAATTACAAATGACCTGCTTCTTGCGTCAGATCAAGGCTGCATCTCATTTCTAGTCTTACTTGATCTTAGTGCTGCGTTCGACACCATAGATCATGACATACTCATAAATCGATTACAAAACTATACAGGTATTCAAGGGCAGGCTCTAAGATGGTTTAGATCCTACCTGTCCGATCGCTACCATTTTGTTTATTTAAATGGGGAGTCATGTCATTTATCACCAATAACATATGGAGTGCCACAAGTATCTGTCCTAGGTCCTCTTCTATTTTCGAATATACATGTTGCCCCTTGGTAATATACGGGATTAGTTTGCCCTGTTATGCTGATGATGCTCAACTATATATCTCAACGAGACCAAATGAAACTTTAAATTATCTATAAGTTAACAATGCGTTAAAAATGTAAAAGATTGAATGACCAATAATTTTCACCTATTAAATTTGGATGGAGACAGAGATATTACTTATTAGACCAAAAAAGACTACACAGAATCTTGTAGATTACAATCTGCAACTATACGGATGTACTGTTACTTCCTCTACAGTCAGAAATCTGGGTGTTATATTAGACAGCAATTTGTCTTTTGAAAATAATATTTCACGTGTTACAAAAACTGCATTCTTCCATCTTAGAAACATTGCCAAGCTACGAAACATGTTATCTGTTTCTGATGCAGAAAAGCTAGTTCATGCATTAATGACCTCTAGACTGGACTATTGTAATGCACTTCTAGGTGGTTGTCCTGCTTCGTCAATAAACAAGCTACAGGTAGTCCAAAATGCAACAGCTAGAGTCCTTACCAGGTCAAGAAAATATGATCATATTACCCCAATTTTACAGTCTCTGCACTGGCTACCTATTAAGTTCACTATCAGTTACAAAATATAATTACTTACCTATAAGGCCCTAAATGGTTTAGCTCCTGCGTACCTAACTAGCCTTCTACCACGCTACAACCCATCACGCTCCCCAAGGTCACAAAACGCTGGACTTTTGGTAGTTACAAGTATAGCAAAGTCCACTAAAGGAGGTAGAGCTTTCTCACATTTGGCTCCCAAACTCTGGAATAGCCTTCCTGATAATGTTCGGGGTTCAGACACACTCTCTCTGTTTAAATCTAGATTAAAAACACATCTCTTCCGCCAAGCATTCGAAAAATACATTTCATAATTTGTGACTGCAGTTGTATCTGATCAAATGCACGTTCTTATTCTTTAGCTTGGGTTAAACTTATTAATTTTACTTTGTTGGAACAGCAGCTATGCTAATTATATCTCTATCTATTTCTCTGTTTTGCCACAAGCTCCAGTCTGGATCCAGAACCCCTGAGAAGTGATGATGCCAACCCCTCAGAGGACAGTATTTCATATATTCATTGGATGTTCAAGGCTATTAGGAATTCTTTATGTGTTGAGAGACTTGAGCAATAATTTTGGTTTTATTTTTTACCAATAGTTTATTCATTTTTAGACCAAAATATAGTGCCTCAAACAAAAGAACATTTGTTTTGATTCTTTTTTTTTTTATTTGGTAAGGCAAAAATGGCAGTTTGGCTGAGAAGAATGAGAAAAATGCTGCTCAACAGTGATACTGATCCTTTGAACATGTTTAGAGCTCTGGTAAAAAGTAGAGTGGTTATGGAGTATGTTGAAAGGTCTCTCTCTCTCTCTCTCTCTCTCTCTCTCTCACACACACACACACGCACACACACACACACACACACAGAGCAGTATAAGAGGCAGGCGTCTGCCACTCATCTGCAGAAGGAGAGACTCCAACAGTCGTAGGATTGTCAGTCTGTCAGAAAGAACGCAGAGGTCAGTGACTGGAACTTTATTCTGCTGATTTTACACAACTGGTCTATTCATACTTCTTTTGCTTTTGTAATAGACAAAGAAATTAAAGATTGTATATCTACAATGCTTTATAAAGTAAGAGCTAAAACATTTACTCATTAAAAGCTTAATTCTATTTATTAGTAGTTATTTGGTTCATGCTTCATGACTTTAATACATAGAAAGAAAATCTGATAAAGCATTATAACTATTATGCACTATTAAAACATCTGTAAGTGTATTATGTATAAGCCTCAATCTAGGCTGAAGTGTTACTAAACAAACTGTTGTATCGCATGATCCTCAGAAATCAGAAGAAAGTAGCTTCAGAAGGATGTAATATTATGCGATTGGGTATTTTCCACTGAGACCGCAGATTCTTCATCTAATTCTCAACTTCTGTTACCCTGAGTAACTTTTTCCAATGTTTTGTCTTGGTTTGGAAGTCTGTTTGCATTCTGGTATTGTTGAATAATAATAAAAATGTGCCATTACAAAACTTCTGAAAGGCTGTTTGGTAGAATCACAGTTTTTTTTCCATCAGAGTTCTGTCAAATTCAACTAGTGAAACAAAGTCTGAAAAGTCAGTGTTCATGTTGAATTTGGTTCATATTCTCATAGTAGTCTTATAATATCCACCCCATACGTGCTGTACTGCTGACAATCACAACCCTTCTTTTTTTGCTGCAAATATGGCCTTTTTCATGTGATTGTCCTAATTCAGCAGCAGTTAGGCTCCAAAACTGATCGTGTTACTAAAGCTTCTGAGACTCAAACTGTTATGTAATAATAATAATAATGTTAAAATAGTTCATGTATTCCTATAAGCTAAGAAGCTTTTGATTTACTGCCCCAGGACAGAGAAATACGTTATAGAAAATCTGACCTAACTTATTTTCTTTGACCCAAGATGGTAACAGAACACTTTCCTCACTCCTCCTGTTTTCTTGAATTTGTGTAAGAACACACACTGCTGCCAAAACAGTTTATATAATGGAAAATGCTAAAGCAGCCAGTCCTGAACATTTTCACCAAACCACAGGAATAATGCTGCTCAGTGTTTGTAACATTGGGACTGAATCATCAGTCATGATAGTCCTGCTCTATTTAAGGCTGCATTTCTGCTTGCAACTACATCACCTTCTCCTTTTCTCATTTCTCTCAAAGGCTCAGTGAGCCTGTACTTTTTAAATTCATCTCTAAGTAAATCTGCATTATAGATGCTAAATCATTACTGACGTTTAAAACCCAGTTCTTATAAGTGAAGCAGCATTCAGCAGTTAAATATTGCATATTACATACAGAATATGAACTAGGAATCATTTTGAAGACAAATCTCTATTTTTGAAAGACTCAAATCCATATGTACGCTGAAGATGTCACTCAGTTTATTATATAGAAACCCAACTATTCATGGTTGAGGGGCTTAGAAGGGAAAAACTGGGCCACTAATGAGATGGAAAGCAAATTCACCTGACCCTGAGCTGTGAGGTAGAGTGTGGCGTGACCGGGAAACAAACCACAGAATCAAGTCTGCAGAACTGTCTGGCACCAAATCTACCCTCACACACAAATAGTTCAAATAAACATTCTGTCATCATTTGAGCTTTGTATTTCTGTGAAACACAAAAGATGATGTTGTGCAAAAATGTCTCTGTTTGTTAAACTAAAAATAACACCATCCACCGCAGCTGTCAGATCTCATTTGTGCCTGAGCATATTCAGACTTACACTAGTGTTAATGACGCTAAACACTGTTGACTGATAACAGTGTTGAACAGCACTATTTATACAACACCTTAAAAAAACTGATTCAAAGTGGAACAGATAGATGTAAATAATAAGAAAATCTGGCCTACTCAACCCTGAATTTAAGCCAGTAGAGGAACATTAATAAAAGGAATGTATGGTCCCTGTTTTTAGAATGTGACAGACGCCTTGTGTCTGGATTTTGAATAACTTGCCAGCGAGATGATGTAGATTGGATTACAGTAAAGAATGACTAATTCCAAATCTTTGCTTGGCAGAATATGCTTTAGTTTTGCAATAGAGTCCTGTCAAAGAATTCAAAGATCACTCCAGTTTTGGTACATTTAGAGTGGAACTAACTCTAAAGAAAGAAAGGGGAAAGAAGAGATGGGACAACCTAAAATCATAGAGTTGTTTTATCTTCATTAAGCTGCCAAAAAATGTTCACCATCCAACTCTCACTATAATTAATGCATTTGAACAAGAAGTTAAATGAAAATGTAGTGCCAGGCCTTACTGGAAGGTACAATTGGGAATCGTCAGCATAACAGAGATAATCAAAATAATTTTCCTGAAGAATGTAGCCAAAAAGGAAGTATATAAATGGGGAATAATAAAGGTCCCAAAATTGATCCCTGGGGTAAGCCACACAGTAATACAGCAGATGATGAGGAAAATGTACAAAAAAGGTCCTGTTCACAAGGTAAAAAGCAAGCCCTGTGCAATGCCCTAGATACCTAACATATGACATTAGTGAAGAATATAAAGGTCAGTGGTATCAAATGCCATGCTCAGATCCAACAAAACTAAAGCAGCGCATGAGTTTGAATCCAGAGCAATCACAATATCATTTGTGGTTATATACAGTAGGAATCTAAAACCAGATTGAAACAACCAAAAAGTTAAAAGATTTTTAAAAGACAAAAATATTTTCAAACACATTTCTTTCTGCTGCAGAATCAAGTACACAACTGCATGTTTAAATCTAGCTGGCACAAAAAACTTTGACTAGAGATATATCTTTACTACAGCTGTCACCATATGACTAATAATAGAATAAACATGTTTAATATCCAACAATAACAATATCAATCTTGGAGCCAGAACACTTAGACAGCATTAGCTAACTGGACAGGTTAAAAATCTAATTTAGAATAGCACAAAGTTAGGAACTGTTGGATTAAGGGAGAGAAAGGGTGAGAGCAGTCAGATTCAAACACAACTGGATAGTGGTCAAACATATATGGCTCAATAACCTTCTAAAATCTTCTCAAAAAACAAAAAACAAAAACAAAAAAACCCTAACATACAAGGTCTAGTGTATGACCACAGTTGGACTGGTGTTAAAATCCCCAAGAATCAATTGGCTGTTAGCACAAGTCACCAATTTTGGAGCTTGACAAAAATGTTGCCATTGCATGAAAACATAGCATGAATATTGTTTACAGACCCTAATTTTTGGAATTAAATGTATAATGATGAATTATAATTTACGATAATGATTGTAATTATTGTGTTACCATCCAACCCTGTCAAATCACAGTCTACTGTATATGACTCTGTGCTGTTGTTTTGTCTCAGGGTTCATGGGTCAGATCTCCTCTCTGCTGCTATGAGTCCTCATACCTGGATCTTTTGTGCCCTTCTCTGTTTCCTCACTTTTGAACGGAGCAAGAGTGCATATAAAGGGCCTTTCCTGAGCCGAAAGCGGAGACTGGTAGAGGATGCAGCCGATGGGGCCCAGAGGAAGTGCTCTTATACATTCTTGGTCCCAGAGCAGAGGATCACGGGGCCGATCTGTGCCAGCCAGAGCCCTTCTGTGCCAGATAAAGAGCGCGTGACAAAGTTGGATATAGCTGACGTCCGGGAGCTCCTGAGCAAGCAGAGACGTGAAACGGACACGCTCCGGATGATTGTGGACGTGGATGGAAACATGGTCAATGAAATGAAACTTTTACGCAAAGAGTCACGCAACATGAACTCCCGCGTCACCCAGCTGTACATGCAGCTGCTGCACGAAATCATTCGCAAGCGTGATAATTCACTGGAGCTGGCGCAGCTGGAGGCACGGATCCTCAACAGCACGGCCGAGGCACTGAGGCTGTCCGCTCTCTACAGGGAGCTGGAGGTGCGCTTCTCCTCGCTGGCCGCGCTGGTCAATAGCCAGTCACTTCTGATCGCAACTTTGGAGGAGCGATGTCTGCAGGTGTATGGAAATCACAGACGAGAGCCGCTGCCTCCACCTCTTGTGCAGGTCGTACCTGAGAACATCCCTGTGTATGTTCCTCGCTTCTCCAATGAGATCCAGAAGAGTCAAAGCTGGCCCATTCCAGAGGACAGGAGTCCCAGAACGGCTCCGGCACCCACAGGAGGTTCTCCCCAGGGGAACGTCAGCTTGGAGGGTAATGAAGCTATTACACAGCAAAACACACAGCATCTGTGTTTGCCAACCGAAACTCTCATCATTTCCACTATTTGAAAATGTATTGTATGAATGAAAATGAAAATGTATGAAAATGTAACATTAACACTCATATGCACACCAAACACATTACATTTAAAGAATTAGTTTAAGCAGTAGAATCGTCCTGAAATACCAGAGGCTGCTGTATCAGGACTGTATTTCTAGGACCCTTGTTTATTTGTAACAGTGCCACCAAGTCAATTCTACTCCATCAGTCCTGTTTCTAACCTGAAACAAACAGGTGCAAAGACTAGACCCATTAGTTTTATATTTTAAATAGTCTTCTCATCTCATTTCTGTTTTTTGTAGTTGTTGTTCTTTATGTTAGAGAAGCACAGCCATTTGTTACTTTGATGTGCAAGGCTTTTGGTGTTTGTAGCTTCCAGTTATTTTAGCTCTGCAAAACTCTGTTAAGATGTTTGCTGTTCCACAAGTTTATTGTTCTGGGACATGCAAAATAATCAGACAATATAAATTTCAAACTTATGTACCTCAAAGAGTAGAGAAATGTCAAGTTGCTTGCAATGTCAAGTTCATCAGTTCAATTCCCAGGGAAAACTAATAAAATGTTTACTTAGAATGAATTGGATAAAAAAATTGCCAATTGAATAAATGTAAATCAAGAGCATATCAGAAATGTGCAATATGTAACATACAAAAGCCCAGTGGGACAATAAAACATTTAAACCATAGGCCTGTGAAGAATATTACTCAGTCAAGAAAACTGAGCTAGTTCTCTCTAGTTAGCCGCTAACCTTAAACACATTAACAGATATCTGGTAATCTAAATCTGAAAGGCAGAAGACCATAACTGAAGATATATGTCAGTATTTTAGAGCTCTACTGATGCTGATCAGTGGCTTGTGTTCACTCACTTGTGTGTGCTGGTGTCTCGAGGTCCCTTTCGGGACTGTCTTCAGGTGATGCAGGCTGGACACTCCACCAGTGGGACGTATCTTCTGAAGCCGGACGGGACGGAAACAGCTGTACATGCCTGGTGTGAGCATGACGTGGACAGAGGTGGCTGGACGCTTATCCAGAGGAGGAAAGATGGATCTGTAAACTTCTTCAGGAACTGGGACAGCTATAAGGTAGCGATGTCTGATTCACAATGAATCACTCTTTTGGACCAGTTGTTTTGAATGATTCGGTCAACATTACATTGTCATTAAAAACAGAGACATAATTGTCAATATTACAATGAAAATGTCACCGGATCTGCGCATCCTCTCTTGATCTCGAAGCGCACTCCGGTGCTTCTTCGCTTCATGAGGAGAATGATATATCTCTTGGGTCTTCGGCCATGGGCAGCCCGCCTCTGAGCGTTCCTCTCGTGAGAGGAAATCGGTTGAGGAACTGCTCAAGGAGTCTGCGACCAAGCAGATGACTCATGCCATTGGCCGATCAATGTCAGCTTTAGTCAGCACGGAGAGGCATCTGTGGTTTAATATGGGGTTAAGTGAGGTTAACTAAAGTTCGGGAGCAGGGCCACGCCTCAAACAATCACCTGACTTCCAAACCTCCATATATACCGGGCCACCTCACACCACGCTGCTAGTCTCGTTCTCGAGAAGGACAGGTGTACTTGCCTGGTCTGAACGGCGTGCTGTTTGATTCATCGTCACTGACGACACTCGACGATCACCTCTCATCATTCTGATCACAGTCTCTTTCAGAGCGTTCGCGTTCGATCGTCCACATTCTGGGCCTCGAGCGCCCACTCACACACTCATCTCTGGCGGATCCTGAGCCCAACCTCCTTGCTCTCCGTCAGTGAGATCCGCGGGCAGAATTCGCCATCTTCATTAGCGCGGTGAACGCCGAAACTGAATTCCCGCTCCCGTCGCAGCCGCTCGCTCACGCTTCCTCAGCGCTCTCATTGCACGTCTTCTAGAATCCAGAGCCGAGGACAACTGAACCACGGGTCGCCTTCAACACGCTCTTAAATCCAAGGTATACAGTTTAATTGTGCAGATAACAAACAGTTATTTCAACTATATTGAGTTCAATTAAACTTCTGTCATAACAAACTTTGAGCCCCCCAGCACTTCCGGCAACTCTACTCTCCGTCACACGTGACGTCACAGGAATTCTCCTCCACAGCATCAAACCACAGTGCCCCCTAGTGGCAGGCAAGACGTAATTCCACCTACTCTCATTCAACCGATCTCTCTTCTCTACGCTCACATTTCATTCATAACTCCTCTCACAAACATCCTTTCATCCCAACATCTATTCCTATACCCTTCCTTTCAGCTGATTAAAGCAATACGGCTCACAGCCCAAAGACATGCAGGCTGGTCAAATTGAACAGTCTAAATTGTTCCCCCCTTGACTCGTATGTATTAAAGACTTGTGCACGGATTGATTTTATGTATTAACTGATTTTGCCATGACATATAGCCTCATATGCTGGTATGGCTTAATAAGTAAATAGAAACTATCAGAAATATGGCTCCATGTTTTCTAATAATTTTCTACAGCTACTTCTAAATTCCAGATGCCCATTCACTGTCTCACGCCACCCAAAACTAAAGGAGTGACAGGTCTTCTGTATTCTTTAGTCTTCACTCATGCAGACCAGCCGGTCTCCCTTCAACCTCCACTTCTATTTAAATCTTCTTTTCATTCACTACCTCCCAACCTCCCTCCCTCCCCGCATCTTGCAACATGCCCCACTCACAAACATCCTTTCATCCCAACATACTTTTTCCACCCTAACTTCAGCTGTTTACAGGAATATGGCCCTGTGTTTCTAATTATCTAACTAATATGACAAGCACCGTGTCATAATGTTGTTACTTCTGCCCAAATAGCATTGTTAAATCTGCAGCTATCACCACCGCCACCCCCACAGCGGTACCTCAGGTGGATGACCTCACAACTAACAACAGCACCACCTCTACAGTGCCCAGCGGTCGAGCCTGCAGTTAACTACAGCACCACCAGAAGCGCCTCAGGTGAAGTGATCATTTAGCTACAACAGCACCGCCATCAGCGCCTCAGGTGAAATGATCATACAGCTTCAACAACACCACCAGCAGCGCCTCAGGTGAAACGATCATACAGCTACAACAGCACCGCCATCAGCGCCTCAGGTGGAATGATCATTCAGCTACAACAGCACCGCCACCAGCGCCTCAGGCGAAACGATCATACAGCTACAACAGCACCGCCATCAGCGCCTCAGGTGGAACGATCATACAGCTACAACAGCACCGCCACCAGCGCCTCAGGCGAAACGATCATACAGCTACATCAGCACCGCCATCAGCGCCTCAGGTGAAACGATCATACAGCTACAAGAACACCGCCACCAGCGCCTCAGGCAAATCGATCATTCAGCTACAACAGCACCACCACCAGCGCCTCAGGCGAAACGATCATACAGCTACAACAGCACCGCCATCAGCGCCTCAGGTGGAACGATCATACAGCTACAACAGCACCGCCACCAGCGCCTCAGGTGAAACGATCATACAGCTACATCAGCACCGCCATCAACGCCTTAGGTGGAACGATCATACAGCTACAAGAGCACCGCCAGCAGTGCCTCAGATGGAACGATCATACAGCTACAATAGCACCGCCATCAGCGCCTCAGGTGGAACGATCATACAGCTACAACAGCACCGCCATCAGCGCCTCAGGTGGAACGATCATACAGCTACAACAGCACCACCAGCAGCGCCTCAGGCAAAAGATCATACAGCTACAACAGACCTCCACCTAGACCTCAGCGGAAGGGCCCGCAGCCATCTGCACCACCTCAGCAGCGCCTCAAGTGGACGAACATGCTCCTAACAACAGCATTGTTACCTTATTCAGGCTAAGATTAGTCAGTGAGAGCGCACAGTCCTAAGTGCATGTGTAAGACTGCTGACTGTTTCTATAGCAACCAGGAAGCTCCTAATAGCAACTCCAGAGACGTGCGTTTTTTGGCTCTTTCATTCAGAAGGTGGGGCTTCCTGGG
Organism: Carassius auratus; assembly: GCF_003368295.1. Lineage (NCBI taxonomy): Eukaryota > Metazoa > Chordata > Actinopteri > Cypriniformes > Cyprinidae > Carassius > Carassius auratus. Next base: position 30,167,713 of record NC_039269.1, read on the forward strand.
ATTAAGCGACCTATTGAGCATTGCATGTTCTATACTGTTGCTCACACAGACCAGCCGGTCTCCTTCAACCTCCAATTCCATTTCCAAACCTCTTTCCATTTCAACCCCTCGCTGCATCTTGCAACACACCCCACTCACAAACATCCTTTCATCCCAACATCCCTTCTTCCACCCCTTCTTCTCTCCCTACCTTCCCTACCTCCTCCCCCCTCCTATCCTCTCATCCCAACATCCCTTCTTCCACCCTTCCTCTCTCCCTACCTTCCCTACCTCCTCCCCCCTCCTATCCTCTCATCCCAACATCCCTTCTTCCCCCTTCCTCTTTCCCTACCTTCCCTACCCCCACCCCCTCCCATACCCTCTCATCCTCAACCCCTCCCCCACTCAAGACATCCTTTCATCCCATCATCCTTTCTTCAGCCACTGTCAGGGCAGCCTCTCTTCTACAGGCGCCTCCACACCTGTGCATTCCGTGATGGAGCCACGTGAGAAACTCCTGCTCTCATAACCCTACGATACCAGCAGACTGACTTGCAAAGCACCTCCGCACTCCTATCAAGAACCTGACATAGTCGACAGGCCACTAGCTAGAAGAGCTGTATACGGATGCAATACCCTAAGTAGACTTCAGCAGTTAATATGGTGGTTGCCCGGTTGATTCTGAACAGCCTCCGGAATTCAGTTTCTACAATTCACAGTCAAGAGCAGTCTCCACAGCATTATGAAATGTGTCCCATAGTCATAATATAACATTCTTAGGGGTTTGAATAGTCCGATTCTACTCATCTGCTCAGACGATGCAGTAGAAATTGGAAACATAAACAAGGGACGATTATGTTTGGCAGTTATGCAATTCATGCATAGGCCAACTTAATCTACCTCTCCGGCCAGAACTGTCTCAAAGCTTCCTTCCCATCAACCGACCCACTGTATATCTTCAACTTAACATCTCAGTCTCATTCCTCTTTGCGATTGCCCAGCTTCTCTCTTTCCAACACATTCATATTTAAAGGCTTTCGAAAAACAGAAACCCATGTTAACCATCTAACTCCTGAACTAATCAGCCTCTGCATCCTCTCCGTACGAACAGGCTTACTGAGCTCACATATCTCAACTCTTCCCAACTTTGGGGGTCCTCATTGTCTGGCCTAAATATACGCTAGAGATGGTACCCCCACCCTGAGTCTCCCTGAGCCATCAATTCAAGATTCCCTGATCAACCTGACCATCATCCCATTCCCTCGACCCCTTCATCCTCTTTCTACTCTTCCCCAGTTGCATAGCTGGTTTGTGGCGTGGTCCTAGCTAGTGAAATGAGGTTAACTAAAGTTTGGGAGCAGGGCCACGCCTCAAACAATCACCTGACTTCCAAACCTCCATATATACCGGGCCACCTCACACCACTCTGCTAGTCTCGTTCTCGAGAACCCACCCTTCCCCCCCTTTCTCATCCATTCAACCAACCTTATCCCACATTATATTTCTATCAGGTTGTATCAGGGGGTCCTCATTGTCTGGCCTAAATATACGCTAGAGACGGTACCCCCACCCTGAGTCTCCCTGAGCCATCAATTCAAGATTCCCTGATCAACCTGACCATCATCCCATTCCCTCGACCGCTTCATCCTCTTTCTACTCTTCCCCAGTTGCATAGCTGGTTTGTGGCGTCGTCCTAGCTAGTGAATTGGCAAACGTTTGTTTCTTTTAGACTCTCCTATTTCTCCATCGGGCCTGTTTGGCGATTTGGTTAATACGGTTGTCAACAGGTTTAGGGAGGTGAAGAAACATGAAGAAGCGTTCGTTCAGATCCTTCCTCGCCGCACGCAAAGGGAGGGGCCGTCATCCACCCAGCCTGGCCCCAGTCCTTCAAAAACCAGGGAGGTTAAGAAGCAGAGCATAGCAAACCGTGCCCCCCCTCATAGAGATTGGGGATAGGTTCGCCATGCTCAGCAACCTCCCAGGCCAGACATCAGGACTGTCCTTGATAAGAAGAGGAAGTCCTGATGCTCTGGCGCCCTTGCTGGTGGAGTAGTCCCTCACGGGAATGTTGCATGCTTGAGATCATTTCGCCCCACCCTGTTACCCTCACAAAACTCCTCCATCCCCGCCACTTTGTGTGATTCGGGGGGAGGTGATTTCCAACGAGGTATTAGATAAAAACATCAAAATCGGAATTTCAGGGCGCAGCAATCTCCAATGAGCTATTTTCTCAGTTACTGCCTGGAAACTAGTGGTGCTAAGGGGCTCGCTACCTCTACAGAGGTCTCTAGAGCAGCTAGCACAGTCGTCCCCTGCCAGTCCGCCGCCTTCAGGGCACTAAGCTAGTGGCTCTTGGCACATGAGGAAGTGGTTGCTGAGCTTCGTCAAGACATGAATTTGTCTCATGGGGAGGGGCCATTGGCACTGTATTGAACGGTGCACGTCTCTCCACAGTGCCTTCAGGAGACCATTCGGCCAACCCTGCCGGTGTTTCAGGCGCAGCAATCTCCAGTGAGCGTATCTCTCAGTTACCTCCTGGAAACTAGTGGTGCTAAGAGGCTCACTACCTCTACAGAGGTCTCTAGAGCAGCTAGTACGGTCTTCCCCTGCCAGTCCACCGATTCAGGGCACTGAGCTAGTGTCTCTAGGCGCACAAGGGAGTGTTCACCCCTCCCCGTTACACTCACAAAACCTGGAAAAAAAGACATGGAACATCTAACATCCTCTTAAAAGGAAATGTTAAAATTGGTACCACTCTCAGAGAGTCTGGCAGAGTAGAACTTCTGGCAGGCATTTCTGCATGGGTATTGAGCACAGTACGGATAGGATACAGGATCCAATATATTCGTCAGCCTCCACGTTTCAACAGCGTGGTCTCCACGTCCGTGAAACCGGAGCTGATGCAGGTACTGTCTTGAGAGCTACAGACTCTCTGGGCAAAGAGGCCATAGAACATGTTCCCCATCCAAGGAGAGAGTTGGGCTATTACAGCAGATACTTCCTGGTTCCCAAAAAGGGTGGGGGAGTGCGCCCAATCTTGGGTCTTTTAGGCTTAAACCGTACAGTCAGTGCGTTTAAGTGAAATATGTTAACCGTCAAGACTGTTGTGTCGCAAATTCGACATTTGACTGGCTGTCATGTCCTAGTACGGGTGGACAACACCAGGTTACATTCCAGGGCATATGAACAGACACTAGCGATGGGGGAATGGAAACTCCATCCAGGCGTAGTGAAACAGATTTGGAAAAAAAATTACGAAGCAGAGGTGGACCTCTTCGCCTCCCATTAGACAGCGCAATGTCCCCTACTTCTCTCTGAGTCAACCAGACCCCCCACCCCCCCCCCCCCCGGGTCTGGATGTGATGGTGCACACATGGCCCAAAATGCGCCTTTATGCGTTTCCTCCAGTCTTCTTGCTCTCCATGCCCTGCTACCTGCTACTCTTAAGGTTTATGTGGCTGCTCTTTCGGCTTGCCACGCCTTGATTGAAGGGATGACACTCGGGAGACACCCTCTGCTCTCTCGCTTCCTTCGTCGGGCCAGACGACTGATGCCTACAGTGAAAACCAAGATGCCTTCTTGGGACTTAGCTATAGTTCTCGAGGGTCTGGTTGAAACCCCTATGAAACTTTAGAATCAGCATCTGATAAGACTTCTGATTCTAAAATGTTTTTTTCTCATGGCAATAGGGGGCGCCCCTTACAACAGGTTTGTGATGGGGCAGGTTAGTCCTCTCCGCACACATTCCTAAGATTTTATAGTTTGGATGTCCATGCTACTCTGGGCTCTCATGTCCTTGAGTCAACATCACAAACTAATATCTGAGGCCTTCTTGTGGTTTGATAGCACACCTTCAAAACCTTAGGGGTCCAGGCATTTTTCAAGCACGGCGGCATGGGTATTCTCATTCCCAATGCGCTGAGCAGTGCAGCATCAACTGAAGCTTTCGAAAGGAACGTTCCCGGTTACTTAACTGTAACCTTGTTCCCTGAGAAAGCGGAATGAGATGCTGCGTTGCATTGCCGTACTGAATATGTCCCAGGACTGCTCTTCAGACAAAAATTCCTGTTGATGCACCTGTGGCTTATCTATTTATAGCCCCGTGTTGCGGGCACGCACCCCGATGACGTCATCAACCGAGGCTATATTACAACCGGGTCAATTCTATCGACGTGTTACACACATTATTCACAGCTGGTCACAAATAAGACATTTCCCAATGCGCTGAGCAGCGCAGCATCTCATTCTGCTTTCTCAGGGAACAAGGTTACAGTTAACCCTAACCTAACCCTAACCCCTAAGGTCCAGATTTTTTTTAAGAAAGCTTCATTTTACCCAGTCCCATGCACAATATTATATTATGACCTATATTATGATTTTAGCATGCTGCGAAATTTGTTAACATGCAGTTTTGAACATAAGCATTGCCTATCCAGCTTCTCATATATGGGTTTTCTAACGTAGTAGGTATGATGTGAAACTATGGTTCAACAAAACAGCTCAAAACATGGCCACAGTCACATATTGAGTGCGTGTTTTAGCACCAGTTGCGAGATATTTCATTTTAAAATGTATTTTACTCTAAAACTTCCACAAAACATGCTATAAGACACATTATATCAATGCTGCAGAAACTTTACCACAAGCACATGTTTTCAGTGAGCCTGGGTTGCTTGTTCAACCTTCTAATATTCACAAATGAACAAAACTTTTTAAGCCTAAAGGCAATTGGCTAAACAACAATCAAACAAACTACACCACAGTCACATGACTTCAACATCACCAGCATTAAACTTTGACAAATATTTCTGAAAGTTTGTGTAAGAATATTTTGATTTGAAACACAGTGACTAGAGAGTAGATAAGTTCATCTGTATGGCATTCAGACACTTAAGACAAGTAAAATCTTTAAAAAAAATCATGATGTATTTTATGCCATAGAATAAAACATGGAAATATCTTGATCTTGTGTTCAACACAGACCTCATTTCAGGCATTTACCCCAAAATCCATCATTTAAAAGAAAAAAAAAGGAAAAAGAAAAAACTGACTTCATGATGATGGAACTGGAGGTGCTAAACTGCAAGTGGTTTCCAAGTTTTGGCATACAAAAACATCTCATACCCGCAGCCCTCTATACAGACAGTTGAACGATTATATGAGTTAGACCTCTATGATTTTCTTCAGCAAGCAGACCTCTGTGAGTAGCTCTCAGAGAATCAGACTGACGTTGTTGGTGAACGTGTCTCAGAGAAACACTAGTAATGAGGGTGAAGACTTTGGAGCCCCTAAACAGCTGGATCTGGTTCTCAGGATCTGCAAGTCACGTCCATTTGTTTTGATTGCATTCATATCCGTGTGCCAATGGTTCTTTCATTCTGAGCCCCCACACACTCACACAACCACACACACACACACACACACACACACACACAGCAAAGCCTCCTAAACATCATACACTTTCCAGCTGCAGGTGTGTTTGTGCAGTAACTAAACTCACGCAAGCTTTAGTGAAATAATAACAATCATCTGCAGTATGTGCTGAAATCAGAAGGGATGTCTTTAACCTCCCTCATCAGCCCAAAGCCCCATTGTTCAATGAAGCCTGAGGTTATTTTTGTATTTCTGGTATTTTAAAGGTAAAATGCAGTGGTAAAAGCAGTAAAAAGCTACGTTCAGCTCTCTTTTTCTTGTCCTCCAGAAAGGCTTTGGTGATGTGGATGGGGAACACTGGCTGGGTCTGGAAACCATCTATAACCTGGGTAAACAAGAAGACTACAAGCTGCTGGTGGAGCTGGAGGACTGGATGGGGAAGAAGGTTTACGCGGCCTACAGCAGCTTCTACCTGGAGCCGGAGAGCCAGTCGTACCGTCTGCGTCTGGGAACCTACCAGGGCAACGCTGGAGATTCACTGAGCAGCCACAACGGCAAACAGTTCACCACGCTGGACCACGACAACGACGCATTCTCAGGTGATCCTTCACCACACGTGAGATCGTCCATCACATGTCATTATAAACCCAGGGTCACTGTGGCTCATTCAAACTGTTTTCCAGTGCAAATATCTAAACATTCATAAATAAAGAAACATGAATTGAGTGATATTGATTCTCGATTGTCTCTCAGGTAACTGTGCTCACTTCCACAAGGCTGGCTGGTGGTACAGCGCCTGCGGTCAGGCCAATCTGAACGGTGTGTGGTACTCCGGAGGAGTGTATCGCAGCCGCTTCCAGGACGGCATCTTCTGGGCCGACTATGGAGGGGGCTTTTACTCCATGAAGTCTGTCCGGATGATGATCAGACCCATCGACTGAAGCTGACTGATTTACAAATGATGTGATAGAGAAACAAATGAAAGTGTATCATCGCTGAAACTTTATTTCAGTCTTCTCAGTGTCATGCTTTGAGCACATTTTACATTGTCCAAAACAATGTTTGATAAGGTTTTTTTTTTTTTTATGATTAGAAATAAATCCTAAAAAGACATCTGTGATGACTACACGGCAACAAGTGTTACATTTAAGTGCTATGTTAAGGAGCTATTTCTACATAATTTAACCCATAAAAAATAAGTTTGTTGGTATAAATGAATGTATTTAGGTTAATTCAGTAATGTATTTTTTTTTTTTTTTTTTTTTTTTTGCAATGCATCATGAGCTTTCCAGTGGGAACGTAATTTAATAAGATTTTGATTTAACATCAGAAGCTTCGTTTAAAGGTTTTGCTGCTTTCTATCATTCTCTCAATCGGATCAAACACAGAGACTCGTTCAAACATGGATTTAAAACACATTTAGGTGAAACACAGCCCTCCATACACCACAGTTTCTCCCACCTCACGTTTATTTTGGTGGCTTTTTAGACGTTACGGGGCAGAAGAACAGAGCACAGAAGCACAATGAGAAACATATTGCTGGGCTCCAGACAGCGCTGGATGGGGAGAGAGCGGGCGAGAGCGACCAATGGAAACAGGCCAAATGTCTGTGGTTGTTGTGTGTTTTTCCTTCTCCAGCTACTGGCTAATGTTCTCTGTGCAGACGTTTAACTGACTTTAGCTGAGATTAGCTTCTGCTTCATCAGTGCATGAAACTGTGCATCTATTGCTTTTGCAGTTAATTAGCTGGCTTCATTGCTGCTATAATCATGACACAAAAGGCATTTATATATATTTTTACCTCAGTTTGTTGTCTAAAAAATGGAGCTAACAGAAAGGAGAAGAATAACAGCTGTTTGTCTTCTGGAAGGCTCACAGATTTAAAGGCCATCCATCTATCATTCTCCACATCTATCCCAGTGTCTGAATGGACGGAGCATCCATCAAACCTAGTTTTAAAGACTTCTTCCTAAAAACAAACAACAAGTGGAAAACTACAAATACTTTCAGTTCAGCCACACAATAAAACTTTTAACAGCTTCTTCTCAAAATGATGATCAAATAGACAAAGAAACAGCCAGGAGACCAATAGCACACCACCATAACAACTTTAATAGCTCTTTATGGAGTGTTTATTGCCATATAAATGAAGAAAAAAATCAGCCAATGTTTATAGATTCTGCTCTTTAATTAGCCTTTTTTCATCGCAGTGTTTGTTCATCTCGTTGTGTGGCACATGTGTGTTTTTGGTCATTCTGGGTGGTGTCTAGGTGTTTCCCTCCAGTCTGGCATTAAAAGAGTAACTCCTGGTCTTCTGGTCTGTTTTCTGGTTCAACAGATGAAAACGGTCCGTCTGGTCACATAGTGCAGTAGCAGAAGTAGGGCTCATGGCTGGAGAACAAACGATGCACTTGGTTAAAGCATCAGGTTAAATCCACAGTTCATATACATTTTGACTTATTCACAGCAGTAAACTGTATTTTGTAGCACAGTAATGTTCCTCCTGTCTGTATGCAGCACATACTCTAAGTCACTCTCACAGCCATATAGAGCGTCCAGATCCATAAATACAAACCTCAAATTAACATAAACGTGTTGGGTGCACAGGGAGCCAGTGTGATCCAGCGTTTCCAGAAACTGCTCTGGTTTCTCGGCCTGAAGGAAAAGACTTCTTTCAGCGCTGGCATAGCGTGAGCCGGCCTGAAGTCTGACTGGCGGTCGCACCGTTTGACCAGGACCTGTAGAGCGGTTCATGTGCTGGGACTGCTCTCTCACCAGGTGCTTGTGGGTGAAGGTGACATCTTTGGCCCACATGCAGAGACCACACGCCTGTCCTGGACATCTGAAGGAAGTCTTTCTGTGAGCTCAGAGTGGAAAAGAACTCAATGGGAAAGATGCTGTGAAAAACCTTCCCCCTGGTCTCTTTGGAACCTGCGGAAGCTGGAAAGTCCAACCAGACATTTGTTAATTCTGCATGTGTACGCAGAGACGCTTATCAGTTTAGCTCACTCTTGAACTTTGGTCATAAAGCTTCTGATATCTGATGGCAGAAGAATAAGAAACACAGTCTGGTGTCCTTCCTTTCCTGCACTCATCAGTTACCATAGAAATTACATATATGAACGTTTCACTTGTGTTACACATAGTAAGACGATGCAATGCCTGATTATTGGTTAATATAACTGTGCAGCATCAGCTGAAGAAGAAGGTCATTTCAGAAAACACTTTTTATGATGGACACACACAAATGAATCTCAACAGCCATTCAATAAAGCTTGGAAGAGCCAGGCCATGTTTAATGTAATATAATGAAAGAAGAAAGTCAAATATGGATAGCTTGAGGGTGAGTAAATGGGTCATTTTAATTTTTGGGGTGAACTATTCCTTTTAATGCTTTCATATAGTGAGAATGATAGCAGGAGGATTCCTTTAGTTATGATTCATTTACAAAGATGATCTGATGTTAGTGCAGTAGAAGCATGTGAAAGAAATGCCTTTCTCCCATTTTGGAAGTAGTAATAATGGATAGACCTAGGCCTGCCGTCAATATAATCTCTCAAAAACACTTTTAACTGATCATAATCTATGCTACATGCAGACATATTTTCTTAATTTTTATTTGTAAGTTTTGCTATTGTTATTCATGTTTAAAAGTGCGTTTCAATCAAATGTGCTGAGCACGGAAAGCAAATGTTCTGCTGCCCTCTTGTGTTTGGGAAACACTTCAGAATAGGGGACATTTATTCTCTATTAACTATGACTTCTCCCTCCATAAACTCCAAATTAGCTGCTTATTAATAGTTAGTACGGTAGTTGTTAAAACCCCTTTTCGGTCAAAGATCATCAACGGCCCCAGATTATTACTGTTTCACTTTCACAGCACATTACACATCTCTCTCTTACTTCATCTGGACAAACTGTGCATCAATTGAGAGTTTAAAGACCTTAGCTTCGATATTTGACCAATGTTTTGATAAAACAGTGTCGCAGTGACAGTTATTTAGTCATTTATGTCATAAATCTCATTAATATATATGAGTACGTCTCATAAATATGTAAGAGTCATTTTTAGAACAGAAATTCACCACTCATTCATATTCAGTCACGTCAGCAGCGGTTTATTTGTGTTCACATAGACTCACTGAACAGCGTCAATAAGGTTTATAGACCAAAGATGCATATCTGCGGAGATATATGGATATATTTACTGATGTTTACTTCATATTTCTTCAGACAGAATCATAATTTATATTTATTATCCACTGATTTACGTGATCTGATGAAGTTTAGCATCTCCCTGGGCTCTCTGTGTGTTTACACTGCTCCGTGCTCACGCTGTGAATCAGACAGAAGACGATTTGATGGTAAAAATCTCAATTATATTGTACATCTCATCACGCCCCGTCATCTAGTGATGCGGTTCCTGTTTACATTTATAGTATTTGTATTAATACAAACATTATCAAGTACATTTTAATACATCATACAAAAAAAAAAAAATATATATATATATATATATATATATTATAATAAATGAAAAAATGACTGAAATGGCAGAGATATCTTATCCATTTGTAGAACATTTCTGTTAAACCTGTATTGCTAAAAAGTACAGAGTTTTACATCAAATCAATCAATAAAAATTACAATGCAATTTTCTGAATAAAAAAATAAAACTTTACTGAGAAAGTGAAAGACTGAAGATGATAAAGTTCAAGCAAGAGAATAGAGAGGGATGGAGGAGGATGAGGAGATGGTGAGAGGCAGAAGTGTGGAGATGAAGGCATGATCTGGTGAAGGGATGGTGATGATGATGATGATGGGAGGAGGAGGAGGATGTTTGGCTCATGACACACACCCAGAGCATCATGCTGACAACACACGGAGTCGAGGTGAGGACTGAATATAGAGACAGAGCTGATGGATACGATACGATATTAAAATATACTTAATATTCCTTTGCTTGTCTCTGCACTCAGATTTCAGTTTGTCTTCTAGAGCAGCTGATCTGAAAAACAATCAATGTTCATATTTCACACACACACAGGCAAATGATTTGTTTTGTTTTTAAGAATGGCAGTATGATGAGAACAATGTATCTGGTCAGTAATATAGTCCAAGTCCTTCCCAGGCTCAGCAGTTTCAGGTGTAGGATACGGTATGCTCTCTTATAAGCAACACTTCTTACAATTTCATCATTGTGTGTAACGATAGTTAACTCCCGGCATGGGCTCAATGAAGACACAAACTCAACAAGTCTGAAATATTACATGTAAAACATTACTTTTAACAATTACCACTTCAATAGCATCAAAATAATTAACGCCGTTTCCTTTAGGAAACTAACATACATTCAGTTTAACCGCAAAAAAATAAGATAACACCTCAAAAAGTGCAGATAAGGTCGTTAAGACCTCCGTTTTTGAGGCGAAAACCATGTTGTGTATTTTCCAATGTAAGCTCTTTTATTTCCACCTTTCATGAAACTCAAAAAACTCCCGGACATCATCAATGAATGATAACTTTTGAATCTCTACTTACCATAATGTCTTTCACTCGCTTCTCGCTTCTTTCACACTGAGAAAACGTTGGCTTCTCGCACTGTAGACGTACAATTTTAACGTGACACGCGTGCTCTCTTTCACGTCTGCATTCCCAACTCTATAATCAAGACCAATTTTCAACCCAAACTTGGGTTAAAACAACCCAACATCCTACCAGCGGTCTCAACACGGCATTTGGGTTGAAAAAACAACCCAACGCTTTTAAGAGTTTGTATATGTATAATTTGTGTGTGTGTGTGTGTGTGTGTGTGTGTGCGTGTGTGTGTGTGTGTGTGTGTGTGTGTGTGTGCAACAGAAGCAGTTATATCTGTTATCAGAAACATGAAAGCTGTGCAGATGTGAGCTGATAATATAATAACGGGATTACTGAGTATACAAAACATTTTTTTTTTCATTCTAACAGTAAGATTTGCTTTTGTAATCATTTGTCCATTTTGACACCAATTTCCCATTTAATTAATAATAAGCTTTTTATAAACTCACAAGGCCCTACAGTACCGTCGCCAGCCACCAGGGGTTTGTGAAACCTGATTTAATCCATAATGAAAACACTGTCAAAAGCAAAGATAAAATACAGACACTCCTGTGATCAGATGTCACACATGGCTCATTGAGATTTAGTTCTGATGAAATCAGAGTCTAGTCAGTGTAATGGACAGGTAAGAGTCCCAGAGCCGTCAGAGGAGAGTGATCTAATGCCATCAAACACATTAAACACACCGCTTTCTGTCTGTTTGTGCTGATGCTGTGGTTTCTGGTGTGGATAGTCCTGAGTCACGTCTGTTTCTCCAGAAACACAGTTCTGTTCCTCCAGTCTCGCGTCCATGAAGAGATGCTGGAGAACACATTTGCATCATAACTGTGTTGTTCTTCAGTTCTGATGGATACTGTGTGAGGAATGTGGTGCAGGTCTATGCAGGTTCAGTCCAGAGCATGTTCAAACAAACACACACATGTCAGAGAACAAATAACACACACTACTCCATGAGAACCTTTATCAACCAAACATCTGCTGATAGTGAGTGAAAACATGAAGAGGACCACATAGTTCTGGATGTACAGATCATTTCCTCTGTCTTGGTTTGATGTTCAGAGTCATTTGTAGTTTGTAATTCTGTATTACGATCAGCCCAACACTGTCACACTAACTCTGTTTCCATCCACATATTTTTATGTCAATTATGATGCATGCTTAAAGAATGCTGTAAACACCTAGATGAATATCACAACTCATGCACTCAACGGAGGGTTATGGTTTTTTTTATTTAAAAAATAATACAGCATCATTGTATTATTCTTGTATTTAACAACAATAAACAAACTACGGAAACATGTACCAGATAAATTGCTGGATGCTTAACAAGAGACTCAAGAGACTTTGTCTCAACAAATGATCTGATTGGATTACTAGACGAACAGCAAATACATCTCATCACACACCATCTCAAATGTTGTAATTAAATAATAATTCTGACATGCCTGAGCTAGAGTCTGTCATTAAAATGATTTGGTGTAATTACACATGATTGTGTTCGAGCATCAAGCATCTAAACAGAAGAAAACACTAGAGCGGTTGTTTCTTTATTTTCCTTTCTTCATTTATTATGTGGGAGGAGAGGTCAGTCTTTACCGGGTGTAGTGACTTTTTATTATCAGTGATAATTTGCTCCATTTACCAGTAAGTAATGATTTTGTTCTCTTAAACACAAGGAATGGAAATTATTTTAACTATTTTTGACACAAGTTTAATTTGAATTGAATCATAGCTAATGACTAAATGACCAATGATTTGAGTTGGGGGTGGAGCTATCAGTGTGACTGACCAATGGCAAACAGGAAGCCAGTGACACTTCAGCTTAAGCCAAGAGTTATTACACAATAATGTTTTTTACAATAACATCAGTTCAGAAAATGCTTTTTTCAAGACATTTTTATTGAATATTGAAAACATTGATAGAGCTAGTCTTTTAATACCATATTAGAAGTTTTGGTAATTAAACAGTTCATCAAAGCTGCTTGGCACATCACTAGCAGAAAGAGTGACTGGATTCACACGCGGTCGGTTCCAGGTTTTCCTGCGGCGCGAGGAGGCGGGTAGGATTTCCCCGTGGGTTTACTCGCACAGTTACAGCAGAGCATGATCCCGCCGATGACGGTCAGAGCCGACGCACCCCAGCCCACGTACAGAGCCTTCCCGAACTCAAATCTGTGAACACCACCAACATCAGCTCACTACATCCACACCACATGAGACATCACTACATCAATAACAGTTTAACTCCTCACACTCACCTTGAGTTTGTAGGAGTAAATGGATCAAAGAACCTACGCCTTATATTCTCTCCATACCAGCTGGTGGCAACAAGAGCGCAAACCCTTGTAGAAATAAGAAGAGATCTGACATAAACATGCTGCACAGGAACAAACCTATTTTAATATTTTCATTACTTTGTTAAGGTGATTATTCACCAAAAAAAATACAATTCTGTCATCATTTACTCAAGTTCAAAACTTCTGTCAAACACAAAAGTAGACATTTTGAGGAGTGTTGGTATTCAATTGCTGTTCTGACGTATAAAAGAGTTTATATTATCTTTAATTCTATACTGTGCTGAAGACTGGAGTGTGTGGATGGGCTGTGATCAGATATGTGAATCTGGGTTTAATTCAGCATTAGCTGTGCTGCTATGTAACTTCTTTCCTGTTCATTTCCTGTTCATTCTGCCATTTTAAACAAATAATAACCAAAAAGATTTCACATTACTCACTTTTTATAAGTAATTCTAAGTAAATAATTAGTTGTGTAATGCATTGATGTTCGGAAGACCTGCATAATTTCATTTAGTGTGTCATATTTTATCTTTACTCCACACATCTGATGAAATCCACCCTCACAAACCGAGTGGTAATGGTTGCCTCAGTTTTATTGCGTAGATGCTACAGAGATGAATAGCAACATATCTGCGATGATGAAGAGAGCTCCTCCAGCCACAGCCACTTTGTTCTTCTGTTCCTTTTCATCAGACAGACAGGTGGTGCACTTCAGGCCGACGGCAGCGACCAGCAGACCGATGCCACACAGCAAGATGGAGGTGATCATGAAACCACGAGCCCCCTGAACCTCTCCTGAGACACACACAACACAACATAACATAACAGTGCTCTCTTGCACCCTCAATAACCATGCCAGGGCTATCCTTGGGCGAGGCATCAGGTGTGTGTGTGTGTGTGTGTGTGTGTGTAATTTCTGAGTACCATACTTGGCCTCATGTCACAACAAAAGACATAACATACCATAACATAGCAATATAACATCACATCAGCTTCCTCCTGAACACTCTGGGTTTAAAATGTAAATGCGCTGCTTAATCAAAAGTAAGATTGTCACTAATCATGTGATTTTGATATTCGATTCATTCAGTAATATGAAATGTGCCTTTATTTTGTATTAAATAGGAGAAAGATGATCATTTTAAAGCGATTTTACAAGTGTATATTTGATACATTCATAAAGATGTTCAAGGTTTCTCTAAAATGATGTCTATCAAATGATATACTATGCTTTAATGTAAAATAAATAATCTATGATATATAGTAAAGTATTACTATAATACTATTAAAATTCTTACGATTTTTATATATAGTTTGTTTTATTTTTTTATTTTTTTTTTGTTGTTGTAGTTATTTAGTTCTGTTTTTATTCTTTTTTTTTGTTTGTTTGTTTTTGTTTTTAAATGTCTATATAGTTTGTTTTTTCCCAGTAATTTGAGTGCATCAAGTTAAAACTAAATGACAAACATTAAATTGACAATTAGCTAAAATAAAATTAGTTTAAGTTTGCATATTTTATTTCAGTAATGAAAATCAGATTTTTTTAATGGGTTTAGATCTGGATAACTCTAATAACTGATATAACCTGATATATTTTAAGACATGTCCATGATGCCAGTAACCATATCATTTGACTCTGAGAAGTGTGTAAATATTTTCTTTTTCAGTTTCTGAGGGATGGAAAAATATTTTTTTTGTATTCACATTTTGTTACACAAATACAGCTCCATCTTAACTTTTAACTTTTACATCTTGAGGTTTTTCAGTAATCAAATTAAATAGCTGCTAAAGAATTTGTGCTATTCGCTTGACTTGTCTGGACAAGAAGTGGGTCACACACACACACACACATACCTGGCAGCTGCAGTAAGGAGTCGTAGACTTTGCACTGCATCTGTCCGGTGCTCTGATACACACAGGAGCGCCAGAGTCCCTCATACATGGCCTGCGCAGTGATGATGTTGTCTCCGGCATATGAGGACATCTTCCACTCAGACATGGCCGTGGATGCGATGAGACCCAGGAGACCCAGAAAAGCCAAAGAGTATCCGAGGAGCTGCAGCCCTGCGTTGGCCATTGCTGGAGTGATGTGTGGAGTAACAGCTGCTGGAGTGAGTGAGAGCCGCTACGAAGCTCCTCCAGCATCCTCCTCCTCCTCACCAGAGCTGAAGCTCCTCCTCCTCCTCCTCCTCCTCCTCCTCCTCACCAGCGCTGAAGATCCTCCTCCTCCTCACCAGAGCTGAAGCTCCTCCTCCTCATCCTCCTCCTCCTCCTCACCAGCGCTGAAGCTCCTCCTCCTCCTCACCAGCGCTGAAGCTCCTCCTCCTCCTCCTCACCAGCAATGAAGCTCCTCCTCCTCCTCACCAGAGCTGAAGCTCCTCCTCCTCCTCCTCACCAGCGATGAAGCTCCTCCTCCTCCTCACCAGAGCTGAAGCTCCTCCTCCTCCTCCTCACCAGCGATGAAGCTCCTCCTCCTCCTCACCAGAGCTGAAGCTCCTCCTCCTCCTCCTCACCAGCGATGAAGCTCCTCCTCCTCCTCACCAGAGCTGAAGCTCCTCCTGAAGATCCTCACGCTCCTCCTCCAAACACTTTCACACAACATACACTCAGAGTTTTAAGCTTGTAGCAGTAATATAACTAACTTATTCTTCTTTAGACCGTGAAAAAAAAAAAATAATAATAATAATACACGCATATTAATTAATCATTATATAATAATCAAATAAAATGAAATGCTCTATAATGTCATATGCTATATGAGAAAATTACCAACTGCTAAGATTATTTTAACACGATCATGAGAAGGTATGATGAAAAATGAAGGCAAACCACTTTATTATTATGCTTCCCATCAGGGCCGTGCTCAGGGGGGTGGTCCGGAGACTAGAGCCACGCCCCCTTTGCCCCCCCCCCATTACTTCAGCTAAAGATCAGCTGACTTTGTAGAAAACGAGCCGTTTGAGAGAGGAGGGGCATAGAGGACCTACAATAATGTACAGTATTTGAAAAATAATATGTTTTTTGAAAATTAAAGCATGTCAAAATATTCTGTTACACCAAATACACACAATAATGATCTTAATAAATAATGATGAAAAAGCATCATATGACCCCTTTAAATCATCCAGCCGGTGACAGCAAGTGAATGTTAATGAGTGAGTCACTGACAGTCGACTGATTCATTCAGAAACAAAGCATTTGACCGTGTCAATGAGTGAATCACTGAATCATTTATTCAACCAATTCGTTCAAAAATATGATTCATTCAAGAAGTAAACACTGTCCATCGCTCAGAGATGCAAACAGTGCTGTGATCTTCATTTGAAACTATTTTAGTTCGCAAAACTGAGCAAAAATAAGCAATATTATGTCTAAAATGTAAGTCACACTTTACTGAACTTTTATAACATACATATTGAATGTGTTCCTCCTTCTGCAAAAAATGGTACTGTTTGTGTAATTAAATAGCCTACATTAAATTAAATAAATATAAAAGCATAACAAAGACTTTTTGCTGTCTACAATTTAGAATGTCTGGAGTTTTGAGTTTTAATAAACTAATAAATCAATGTGTGTGCACTCTGTGTGTGACAGACCACTGATTCGTCAAACCTGCTTTCCTGTAGTCTGTGTTCTTCTGACTATTTTGTAGTAAGTAACGGATATACTAGTAAAAGTATACATTTTAATTTGGAAATGTAGTGGAGTAAAAGTAAAAGTTGGCTAAAATATAAAAACTCATGTACAGATATTGCCCCAAAAATACTTTAGTACTGTAACAATGTATTTTTACTTTGTTACATTACACCATTGGTAATCTATTACACATAATATTTTATTAAAACCGTATTAATAGCAGACCCAAATACAAAAAACAAACAAACAAAAATTACAACTATTCAATTCAATTCAATTCAAGTTTATTTGTATAGCGCTTTTTACAATACGAATCATTACAAAGCAACTTTACAGAAAATTATGTTTCTACAAGACGTAGTCAGCTAGACGATGAACATTACTAATATTATTAATTAATAATTGTTATATGATGCAGTCACACTTGGCAATATTTGTTAGTTCTGTTTGTTGATTCAAGGTTAGCATCATCTGAGGTCCTCTGAGGGTCAGCATCATCTCTTCTCAGGTGTTCTGGATCCAGACTGGAGCTTGTGTAAATCCTAGTTACCACGGGATGAAGATCCCAGCAGAAACAGAGAAACACATAGAGACATCATTAGCATAGCTGCTGATCCAGCAAAGTAAAATTAGTTTAACCCAAGCTAAAGAATAAAAATGCACATTTGATCAGATGCAACTACACTCACAATTTAAGAGATACATTATTCGAATGCTTGGCGAAAGAGATGTGTTTTTAATCTAGATTTAAACAGAGAGAGTGCGTCTGAACCCCGAACATTATCAGGAAGGCTATTCCAGGGTTAAGGAGCCAAATGTGAAAAAGCTCTACCTCCTTTAGTGGACTTTGCTATCCTAGGAACTACCAAAAGTCCAGCGTTTTGTGACCTTAGGGAGCGTGATGGATTGTAGCGTGGTAGAAGGCTAGTTAGGTATGCAGGAGCTAAACCATTTAGGGCCTTATAGGTAAGTAATGATCATTTGTAACTGATACGGAACTTAATAGGTAGCCAGTGCAGAGACTGTAAAATTGGGTTAATATGATCATATTTTCTTGACCTGGTAAGGACTCTAGCTGCTGTGTTTTGGACTACCTGTAGCTTGTTTATTGAAGAAGCAGGACAACCACCTAGAAGTGCATTACAATAGTCCAGTCTAGAGGTGATGAATGCATGAACTAGCTTTTCTGCATCAGAAACAGATAACATGTTTCGTAGCTTGGCAAAAGACAAGTTGTTGTCTAATATAACACCCAGATTTCTGCCTGTAGAGGAAGTAACAGTACATCCGTCTAGTTGCAGATTGTAATCTACCTAGGGACCTAGGACGGATCCTTGTGGCACTCCATATTTTACTGATGATAAATGAGATGACTCCCCATTTAAGTAAACAAAATGGTAGCGATCGGACAGGTAGGATCTAAACCATCTTAGAGCCTGCCCTTGAATACCTGTATAGCTTTGTAATCTATCTATAAGTATTTCATGATCTATGGTGTCGAACGCAGCACCAAGATCAAGTAAGACTAGAAATGAGATGCAGCCTTGATCTGACGCAAGGAGCAGGTCATTTGTAATTTTAACAAGTGCAGTTTCTGTGCTATGGTGGGGCCTGAAACCTGACTGAAATTCTTCATACAGATCATTTTTATGCAGGAAGGTGCTCAATTGAGCAGACACAACTTTTTCTAAAATTTTTGACATAAATGGAAGATTTGAAATAGGCCTATAATTTGCCAGTACACTAGGATCTAGTTTTGGTTTCTTAATAAGAGGCTTGATAACCGCCAGCTTGAATGGTTTTGGGACGTGACCTAAAGATAACGACGAGTTAATGATATTGAGAAGCGGTTCTTCGGCTACAGGTAACAACTCTTTCAGTAATTTAGTGGGTACAGGATCTAATAAACATGTTGTTGGTTTAGATACAGTGATAAGTTTATTTAGCTCTTCCTGTCCTATGGTTGTAAAGCACTGCAGTTTATCTTTGGGTGCGATGGATGAAACTGAAGTGTTAGACGCTGTAGAATCTACATTCGCTATTGTATTTCTAATGTTATCTATTTTATCAGTGAAGAAATTCATAAAGTCATTACTATTTAACGTTGGTGGAATATTTGAATCAGGTGGCGTCTGGTAATTTGTTAATTTAGCCACTGTGCTAAAACCCTTGGATTGTTTTGGTTATTTTCAATGAGTTTGTGTATATGCTCTGCCCTAGCAGTTTTTAGAGCCTGTCTATAGCTGGACATACTGTTTTTCCATGCAATTCTAAAAACTTCCAAGTTAGTTTTTCTCCATTTGCGTTCAAGACTACGAGTTTCTTTCTTGAGAGAGTGAGTATTACTGTTATACCATGGCACAGTACGTTTTTCTCTAACCTTTTTCAATTTGATGGGGGTAACAGCTTCTAATGTATTAGAGAAAATAGTGCCCATGTTGTCAGTCATTTCGTCTAATTCATGTGTATTTTTGGGTACAGATAGCAGTTGAGATAGATCAGGCAGGTTATTTGCGAATCTTTCTTTGGTGGCTAGAACAATAGTTCTGCCCAGACGGTATCGCTGAGACATATAGTTAATATCAGTGATACGCAGCATGCACGATACAAGGAAATGGTCTGTAATATCATCACTTTGAGATACAATATCTATAGCAGTAAGATCGATTCCATGAGATATAATTAAATCTAGTGTATGATTAAAACGATGAGTGGGCCCGGTGACATTTTGCTTGACTCCAAAAGAGTTTATTAGGTCAGTAAACACAAGTCCTAATGCATCATTTGCATTATCAACGTGAATATTAAAATCTCCCATGATTAGCGCCTTATCAACTGTAACTAGAAGGTATGAGAGGAAATCTGCAAATTCTTTTAGGAATTCTGTATACGGCCCTGGTGGTCTATACACAGTAGCCAGAGCAAGAGATACATTAGATTTCTTTTGCATGTCTGACAGTGTAACATTTAGCAGAAGTATTTCAAAAGAGTTACATTGAGAATATCACTATATATTGTTGACCAGTCTGACGGGGCTCATGCTTATAACAGTAGTTTGGTGGAGTAGACTCATTTAGACCAAAATAATCATTTGGTTTTAGCCAGGTTTCAGTCAAGCAGAGTAAATCAAAACTATTATCTGTGATCATTTCATTTACAATAACTGCTTTGGGTGTGAGTGATCTAATATTTATGAGCCCAAACTTTAAAAATTGTCTTTGTTCATTTACTTTACATTTTTCTGGTTTAATTACGATAAG
Source organism: Carassius auratus (assembly GCF_003368295.1). NCBI lineage: Eukaryota > Metazoa > Chordata > Actinopteri > Cypriniformes > Cyprinidae > Carassius > Carassius auratus. The sequence continues at coordinate 30,187,856 of NC_039269.1, forward strand.
ATTTTTTCTAGATCCTACATTATATTTATATTTTGACCTCACTATTCGGGGAACAGACACAGTCTTAATAGTTTTTACAGCGCAAGTACTTTTATCATTTAAGCGGGTGGAACAAAACTCATCATAATGGTTATTTGAGAATTGTCTTACTAGTCACATGGAGCGAAGTGTCCTGGAGATGTTGTCAGAGAGCAGCTCCGCTCCGATTTTGCTGGGGTGTAATCCATCAGCGCGAAACAGCCTAGGACGCTCCCAGAAAAGATTCCAGTTATTAACAAATAGCAGTTTCTGTTCTTTACACCATGACAACAACCATTCATTTAAAGCAAAAAGTCTACTGAACCTTTCGTGTCCTCGTCGATACGTGGGCAGTGGTCCTGAAACGATGATCGAAGGCAGGAGGGGGAGAAGTCGTTGCCCGGGGCCCGGCTCGCGTCCTCCGCTGTGGATGCACCCAGGGTCCGTGCTCGAGAGTGCACAAAGTGCAGCTCGAGCGTGCCCCCACCTGCAATCAAAGGTAAACATTCATCCGCCATTAAAGCAAGTAACAGTGAGTACAGCAGTGGTAATGTGTGTGAATAGAGTATTAGCAATATAAGCGCAGTTAGCAGCAACCACGCTTGCTGATGCTAACTGGCTAAAAGCTAATAGCGGACCCGGGAGATCAAAATAAAACTAGTGATAGCGAGGCGCTCTGATTGTTTTTGTTGTAGAATACAATAGAGGATATATTCACACGTTATATAAACGGAAACGATGGTGTATAAAATTGATTTTTAAGTTAAAAATAGTCGATGAAAAGAATATAGTGACGGAGCTCAAACGCAGTACAGACGCCAACAATAATCTCAATGTCCAATTGAATTGAACATCCAAACACACAACTGTAGTATAAATGTTCTAAATGAGTTGTTAATTAGTATATAATATAGATTTATGCTGTAAAATATTAATTAAATGTCTAATACTTATAGAGGAGAGTGGGGTAAGATGAGTCATGTTTTAATGTGCTCCTCAAGATAAGGGAAATGATGCAGAAGTACAGTGAAAGTGTCTGTCCTATCCTCTGTCAATTCTTCGCCATCAGTTAGGAACCTAGGTGTGCTATTTGATCACAATCTTTCCTTAGAAAGCCACATTTCTAGTATTTGTAAAACTTTTCCATCTCAAAAATATCTCAATTACGGCCTATGCTCTCAATGTCAAATGCAGAAATGTTAATCCATGCATTTATGACCTCAAGGTTAGATTATTGTAATGCTTTATTGGGTGGTTGTTCTGCACACTTAGTAAACAAACTACAGCTAGTCCAAAATGCAGCAACAAGAGTTCTTACTAGAACCAGGAAGTATGACCATATTAGCCCGGTCCTGTCCACACTGCACTGGCTCCCTATCAAACATCGTATAGATTTTAAAATATTGCTTATTACTTATAAAGCCCTGAATGGTTTAGCACCTCAGTATTTGAATGAGCTCCTTTTACATTATACTCCTCTACGTCCGCTACGTTCTCAAAACTCAGGCAATTTGATAATACCTAGAATATCAAAATCAACTGCAGGCGGCAGATCCTTTTCCTATTTGGCGCCTAAACTCTGGAATAACCTACCTAACATTGTTCGGGAGGCAGACACACTCTTGCAGTTTAAATCTAGATTAAAGACCCATCTCTTTAACCTGGCTTACACATAACATACTAATATGCTTCTAATATCCAAATCCGTTAAAGGATTTTTAGGCTGCATTAATTAGGTAAACCGGAACTGGGAACACTTCGCATAACACCCGATGTACTTGCTGCATCATTAGAAGAATGGCATCTACGCAAATATTAGTCTGTTTCTCTCTTATTCCGAGGTCACCGTAGCCAACAGGTCCAGTCTGTGTCAGTACGTATCCAGACCAGATGGTGGATCAGCACCTAGAAAGGACCTCTACATCCCTGAAATACAGCGAAGACCAGGACAACTAGAGCCCCAGATACAGATCCCCTGTAAAGACCTTGTCTCAGAGGAGCACCAGGACAAGACCACAGGAAACAGATGATTCTTCTGCACAATCTGACTTTGCTGCAGTCTGGAATTGAACTACTGGTTTCGTCTGGTCAGAGGAGAACTGACCCCCAACTGAGCCTGGTTTCTCCCAAGGTTTTTTTCTCCATTCTGTCACCGATGGAGTTTCGGTTCCTTGCCGCTGTCGCCTCTGGCTTGCTTAGTTGGGGACACTTCATCTACAGCGATATCATTGACTTGATTGCAAATAAATGCACAGACACTATTTAAACTGAACAGAGATGACATCACTGAATTCAATGATGAACTGCCTTTAACTATCATTCTTCATTATTGACACACTGTTTTCCTAATGAATGTTGTTCAGTTGCTTTGACGCAATGTATTTTGTTTAAAGCGCTAAATTAAGGTGACTTGACTTGACTTGACCAGGAGACTCTTTGGTAATCTTCAGCAGAATTCTTTATTGAAAAGTCATCAAAAGTCTCACTAGTCATTAAAACATTGTAGTTTATATACATTTGAAGGAGGAGGGATATCTACAGTAGAGGTGGAGGCAATTTAAACAAAGCATGCAAACTGAATACAGGGATCGGCCTGATGCTGGTCATTTTCCCATCTTTGATCTTATCAGTATAACAGTGTCATTTAAATACAGAAGTGCTTGACAGTATCACCCATACCTTCACATTATCATAGAAACAAAGGCACAGTTGTACCTTGAGCTTAAAAAGCCAAATGACAAGGAATAGCACAAAGACAAAAGGTCATTATCTCAGACACCTGATTTTCCTGATTTGATCTTCTTGGATATGTCAGCTTTATTACTTCAAAATGTAATCTAGATTTAACATTTTATATATTTGTAATCCCACATCTTGAAACAGATATTATTACTGTAACAGTCCACTAGTTCTAAAAATGAACTGTTAAGATCTTAGAGATACAGACAGATACATCTATTACTGTTGGGTGCACACGTTTATCAGAGTACAGTAAAGTTTTGCCTGGCTTTCCTATGAAAGATATATTATATTTGATCTAACATCTGACCATTACTCATTTTCAGATTAGTTTATTAATATTAATTAAACCTTGAAAATGTAGTTTACTACTAATACAATTAATAAAAAAAAATCATTTATATTTTAGTTTTCTTGGTTGCTTGACTGTTGATATAGGTTATTATAAAGATTTAGCATTCAGCTAAAAGCATTATGGGCAGAATCTCTCGTCAGTCTATTCTGATTCATCAACACAGTTTCACTGATCCATTATAAACCCCAAACCCAGGATAGAGCGTCTGAGTGAATGTGGTCTGGACTGTGTGGATGAGGCTCATTGTGTCAGAGACGCTGTAGAAGGACAGAGTTCCTGCTCTGTGATCCACAAACACTCCTATTCTCCTGACATCATCATCATCATCACTATACACTCCTATTCTACTGCTGATGGGCTTCACAGAGAGAACAGTCTTTATGTTATTGTGTCTGAATGAGTATCTGGAGGAAGAGCAGTACAAACTCCAGGACTGATCATTATATCCAAACACACACTCATCACCCCGTCCCTTCCTGCTGATGCTCTTATATGACACTGATATAAACACACGTCCACTCCACTCAATCTCCCAGTAACAGCGTCCACACACACTCTCTCTACACAACACCTGATGATAATAATCAAATCTGTCTGGATGATCAGGATACGGCTGGAGTGTGTTAGTGAATGTAATCACTCTGTTGTTCTCAGACAGACGGAGGAGTTTATTCACTGTGTTCAGATCCAGAGTGAGCTGACGGGAATCTGATGGAGATAAAACACATCAGAATCAGGAATTATGAATCTGTTTGATCTTTTCATGTTCAGCGTATCATCAGTGTCTCAGTACAGATGAACAGATATCTGTGAACATCATCATCTACATCATCAGTTATTAAACTCTTCTTTCTCCTTCTACAGGAAGAACATGAACACACTCAGAGAGTTTTTCTGCTGGATTTCTTACTGACTTACATTGTAGGAAGTCCTTCCTGGTCCAGTGATCAATGTTGGAGAATGTGACTGTGGAAATCAACAGACATGAACAGTGTGATTCTCATGATCCTGTATCTATTCCTAACACATTTCTAATATGATGTTCTCCATGATATGAGATGATGATGGACTGGTTTCTGAGAGCAGATGAATCTCCAGGACTTTACCTCTGTCTGAGATCTTCTTGAGCTGCTCTTTGCAGAAATCCTCCAGTTTGTCTCTCAGCTGATGGACAGATTCTCTCAGATCATCAGAAGAGAAGAGAGAACTGAAGAGATCATCATTTACGTCTGTAGATTCAGGAGGTGCTGAGAGAGACTGGAAACTCTACAGAAAACAGAAATCAAACTCCTCAGCTCCACACTTCACTCAGTAACCTTCAGGAACATCAGATTTGTCTTCACTGATCTTTAGTAACTCAATCCAGCACTTTCACATCATCAGCTTCATTCTCCTCATATTCATTATATCACATTAGAGTTACAGATCCTAGTATTCACCACATACACTGTTTGTGAACTTTCTAGGAAACAGGTTGAACGATAAAACATCTGCTACATAAATGTCCATCTAACAACTCAAGCACATCAATGGAGTCTCATTGTAGAGTTGAGTAGATTTGATCAGGAGAAACAGCTCAAAGGTATGATTAGATCGACCATTATTGATATCTTTCACTCAGGTCCACTATGATCCTGTTCTTCTAGATCTGTGTTACCTGCAGGAACTGGATGTGATCCTGTGTGTGTGAAAGCTGCTCCAGCTCAGCGTCTCTCCTCCTCAGATCATTGATCTCCTGCTCCAGTCGCTCCAGTCGTTCTTCAGCTCGACTCACTGTAGTCTTTTCCTGATCTCTGATCAGTCGTATCAGCTCAGAGCGGCTTCTCTCAATGGAGCGGATGAGCTCAGTAAAGATCCTCTCACTGTCCTCCACTGCTGTCTGTGCAGAGCGCTGTTAGGACACACAGTGATTCAGCTTCAGTGAGTCTGAACTGAGACGGAGACAAACTTCTCTTCTTCTCCAGACTCACCTTATGAGACTCCACAGTCTCTCTCAGCTGCTGGAGATCTTTCTCTCTCTGCTGGATTCTCTGCTGGAGCGTCTTCTGTGTCTCCTTCAGCTGCTTCTGCAGGACAAACAGATGATCGTCAATCTCACAGAAAACTACTGACACTAAATCATCATGTGATCAGATCAATCCAGGAAAAGTAGGGTGAGGCATTTTAAAGGTTAAATATCTGAACTGATAATCATTGGCTGTAGGTTCAAACTCCAGAAGGGATGATTGATAATTTACTACCATCTTTCATGAATTATCTATCATGTGTAATTAATACCTGTTTCACACTATAAGTGTATATTATGAAAGTGAATCTGACAGATGTAGAGCTTCACACTGACTTCTGTGTTCTGTGTAATTAAGCTGCAGCTCTAGACAGAAAATAAACGACTGAAGTGAAGCTATAAATGGCTAAAATGATCTGGATTCAGTCGGTTTTACTGAACAGAAAGTGTTTTTGTGCAGCTGTTGTTCATTTCTGCTGTGGTGAACAGTGTGAATGCTGTAAGCTGTTAATATGGTGCTGATATAAACACATATGAAACGAGTGTCAGCAATATTTCATCAGTGTCTAGTGTTAAATACCTGTTTCTCTGTCCTCTGATCTGCGGCTGATACAGTGTCGTGGTTTTTATGTTCAATAACCGTACACAGCACACATATACACTTCTGATCAGTGCGACAGAAAACCTCAAGAAGCTTCTCGTGTTTCTGGCAGATCATCTCCTGCAGTCGTCCAGTAGCTTCAATCAAACTGTGTTTCTTTCCTTTAAACCAACTCTCATGTTGTTCGAGGTGATTCTGACAGTAAGAGTTCAGACACAGCAGACAGGACTTGACGGCTCTGTATTTTCTTCCAGTACAGACGTCACACTGCACATCTCCAGCTCCAGTAGGAACCACACTTTGAAGTTTAGTCTTCTTCAGTTTCTCCATCATTTCAGCAAACACCACGTTCTTAAATAAAGCAGGTCTTGGGCTGAAGGTCTGTCTGCACTGAGGACAGCTGTAGACTCTCTTCTCATCCTCTTTATCCCATCTGTCTGTAATACAGCTCATACAGTAACTGTGTCCACACTGGATGGTCACTGGATCCTTCAGGAGATCCAGACACACCGGACACAAGAACTCATCCTGAGAAAATCTGGCTTCTGCCATTTTACTGCAGAAATACAGAATCACTAACACACAGCAGCTCAGCTACACTTCAGTTTCTCTTTCCCTGAACTCATGTGATTCCTGTTTCCTGGTTCTGTGTTTGAGTGACGTGTGTAAAACAGGTGTGTCTGCACAGCAAAAAATCCAGAGTGAAATTAACTCTGCTGGGAGTACATGTGAGACCACACTCAAGAGTGTGAAAGTGTTAAAATAGGAGTGTTAAATTAACACTGAAGCTGAGTTAAAGTTAATGAGATAATTAAGTGATTAATTGAGTGATGATTGACCATTATTGATGAGACCTGATGTTAACATGCAGAATAAACAAAGATGAAAATCACTATGTTTATGTCACCATTATAGTGGTCAGTGTTTGGTTTAGTTGGGCTCTTGACCCTTAAAATGTTGAAGTGAGATTTGGTTTGGCTGTTACAACTGAATTGTAACAAACAGACAAGAAAAAAATCAAAACATGGGCGTTTGACCTGAATCACAAAACTCAATTAAAGCCTAAACAGATTTGATTGACCTCATTGATTATAACAACCCTGTGATTGTACAGTACCCGCTAATTAAAAGGATTTCTTGAAAGTTGTTCTGATAAAAAAAAAAAAAAGCTTGTTTTAGGCACACACATACATCAAAGATTAGTGTAGGAATCTCAACAACGGTGACAAACAGCATATTCAGAAAAACAGAACAACTCTAAACATTAGAAGACAAACTACTAAAAGTAACATAAAAAACAAAAATAGATTAGTAAGAATAAAGGAAATTACTGAAACAATTCAGCTAATAATTTATTCATGCCGCAATGCATCATGGGAGTCATGGATGAATTTTGATAGGTGGCACCCAGAATGCACTGCAACATGCTTTTTGGATTTTCACCATTGTTGAGATTCACAGGTTGATTCTTGATGTTTGCTTGTCTAACTAAAAGACTCCTTTTGAAAGAAGTTAATTTAACACTCCTATTTTAACACTTTCACACTCTTGAGTGTGGTCTCACATGTACTCCCAGCAGAGTTAATTTCACTCAGATTTTTTTGCTGTGTGAGTCTGTAAAACAGGTCTCTCATTCCTGAGATTAGTTTTCACATGCCTGAAAAACAAACGCACAGATAAACACTCAAGCCAGCTAGTTGTATACAAGTAGTGTTTTAGGGACAAAAGTTTTTCATTTCAAATGTCTCTATCTAACACATTAATGATGCAAAGGAAAAACATATAAGATTAAAACATGATTTACTGTATGATAACTATATAATTTCTTTTGCTCCCTTTGCTAAAAGTTTAAGTGAAAATTGTAATTGCTTTTGTTATGATTACATTATTAATCAGTGACACTGATAAACTGGTAAAACATTTCAAAGCATCAAATGAATTGTCTCAAGTTTCATGAGATCTGTACACAGAAAACCAAAAAAGCCTAATGGAAGTGTAATCATAAGCAGTTTGTTCAATAACAAGGGTTATGAGAAGAACTCTTTCAATGGGACAGTTAATAACAACTCGATGATTAAAGTTAAACCTCAACTGTGGAAGTTGAAATTTCAAAACCAAAAGTAGCTGTTTTTAAAGACTTATCTGGAAAGACACATATGTTCAAATCCAGCTGTCAGTCACTGATTTAAAAAAGTGCACATCGTAAAACACGTGTCAGTGTAGTGAGGTCCATGAAATAATATTGAAAATAGTGATAGCATGCACTTTTAACACAATGCTGAGACAAAAGTTAATTCAACCAAAGTCAATGGCCAAGTGCCCAACTAACATGAACACTAATCACCATAATGATAACATACTTTAGCAACCTTAGTACATTTACCAAATGAAAGAAATAAATCCAAACTAGCTTGCAATAAGAGAAAATGGGAATTTTGTTTTTGCAGTTGTTTAATCATCCTCTGGTGAGATACTGATTGCATCTAACGATGTTGCTGTAAGTAGTTTATAGTATTTTAGTTTAAGTAGTTTTTTATGTGTTTCTGCTCATCTCTTCACTTTTTTCTGTTCTTGTCGTTCATCTTATTCTCAGTGTTTCCGCTTGTTAACTGTAGGTGTCATCACTAATGCTCAGTCATCACTTGAAGAGTGAATCTACAACTGGTGCAGTGTTAAAGGTCCCATGACATGAACATTTCACTTTATGAGGTTTTTTAACATTAATATGAGTTTCCCTAGCCTGTCTATGGTCCCCCAGTGGCTAGTGATTTCGATAGGCGTCTTCCCCTTATGACGTCATACGGGGAAAGGTTACCTCCCTTTCTCTGCTTTGCCCGCCCAAACATTTACATTTAATTCAGTTGCAATGTCAGCACAGGCGTCCCTGTGGACCCCCCCAGAGTCGAGTCAGGTCTCCGTTGGGTCGAGTCAGGTCCCAGTGGACGCTCCTGAGTCGAGTCAGGTCCCCGTGGACGCTCCAGAGTCGAGTCAGGTCCCAGTGGATGCTCCAGAGTCGAGTCAGGTCCCCGTGGACACTCCAGAGTCGAGTCAGGTCCACGTGGACGCTCCAGAGTCGAGTCAGGTCCACGTGGACGCTCCAGAGTCGAGTCAGGTCCACGTGGACGCTCCAGAGTCGAGTCAGATCCCCGTGGACGCTCCTGAGTCGAGTCAGGTCCCCGTGGACGCTCCAGAGTCGAGTCAGGTCCCCGTGGACGCTCCAGAGTCGAGTCAGGTCCCCGTGGACGCTCCAGAGTCGAGTCAGGTCCCCGTGGACGCTCCAGAGTCGGGTCAGGTCCCCGTGGACGCTCCAGAGTCGAGTCAGGTCCCCGTGGACGCTCCAGAGTCGAGTCAGATCCCCGTGGACGCTCCAGAGTCGGGTCAGATCCCCGTGGACGCTCCAGAGTCGAGTCAGATCCCCGTGGACGCTCCAGAGTCGGGTCAGATCCCCGTGGACTCTCCAGAGTCGAGTCAGATCCCCGTGGACGCACCAGAGTCGGGTCAGGTCCCCGTGGACGCTCCAGAGTCGAGTCAGGTCCCCTTGAACACTCCAGAGTCGGGTCAGATCCCCGTGGACGCTCCAGAGTGGAGTCAGATCCCCGTGGACTCTCCAGAGTCGGGTCAGGTCCCCGTGGACGCTCCAGAGTCAAGTCAGATCCCCGTGGACGCTCCAGAGTTGAGTCAGGTCCTCACTGATCAGGTCGCTGTTGACTTCCCAGAGTCTAGGCAGATCACCATTGATCAGGTCCCAGTTGATTTTACAGAATCTAGTCAGATCACCATTGACCGTCCAGAGTCAGGTCAAGTCGCCATTGACCGTCCAGAGTCAGGTCAAGTCACCATTAACACCCATGTGTCAAGTTAAACCACAGTTAAACCTCATGAGTCAAGTCAAGTCACCGTTGATCTCCTTGAACAGGGTCAAGTCACGGTTGGTCTTTATGAGCCCAGTCAAATCACTACCAATCTACCAGAGCCTGGTCACATCTCAGCTGAACTTCCAGAGCCTCATCACATCCTTTCTGTTGTACCCAGCAATGCTCTCTCAGCCTGTTTTATTGCTGTCAAGGAGACTGTTACGGCTGTGGAACCTCCAGAGGTGGTGGCAACTGCTGCAGAACCTTCGGATGCCATCTACCCTCTCGTCTCGGCTATGGAGGCCACCTATGAAATCACCGCCTGCCCTGTCATGGCCACGGAGGCAATCTACCATCTCATCATGGCCACGGAGGCCGCCCTTAACCTGTTCATGTTCTCTGTTTCAGTCTTACATGACCAGACTTCCACTCCTGTGCCATCGACTCCACTGTGGTGGTCCTCTGCTCCGCCCTTGGGCTCCCGTTCTGTCTGCGCTGCCCCGGAGAGCTCCAGTTCCACCTGCTCCACCCTGGATTCCTGCTCTGTCTGCACTGCCCTGGGCCCCTGAACTTTCCGATCTGCCCTGGTCTCTTTGTTTTGTTTTGTTGTTTTTTTTTCACTTCCTGTCCCTGTTCCCCTCTATCGACCTGGCCCTCTGTCCCTCCCCCTGATCCTACACCAGTCCACTTCCCTCCTGGTCTCTTTGTATTGTTTTACTTTTTTTTTTCACTTCCTGTCCTTGTTCCCCTCTATGGACCTGGCCCTCCGTCCCTCCCCCTTATCCTCCACCAGTCCACTTCCCTCCTGGTCTCTTTGGTTTGTTTGTTGTGTTTTCTGAGGAGCATCTGGAAGCTGCTTTTTAGAGGAGGGAGGGGTAATGTCACAGTCTGGTCTGTGTATCCCTGGGTGTCCACTAGAGGTCTCACTTCCCCTTATCGTCACCACACTTCAATACTGCATTTCACTCAAGCCCTTATCTGGAATAATGACTTCATTGCACACAGATGTTCCCACTCACATTGTTTGCACCTGTCCATATATACACTGTTTGTTTCTGTCATTGTCATGGAGTCCTTTATGTCACCCAGCTTTTTCGTGTTCCCTGGTGTTTGTTGTGTTGCATGTTTTTGGACTGCTTTTCAGGATGTTGAATAAACTGCATTTGAATATACCTGTTTGTGTGTGTGAATCGTGGCACAGGGGAGTACCAATAATCCTTTCAGCAGTCCAAACCGTTCTCTGTAGTCTTCTGATGTCTGATTATGTAGCTGAACCAAACCAGACAGTTATTGAAGTGCACAGTACAGACTCAATGACGGCTGAGTAGAACTGTTTCAGCAGCTCCTGTGACAGGTTAAACTTCCTCAGCTGGTGAAGGAAGAACAACCTTTGTTTGTTCACTGATTTGAAGTGCAGGGGGGAGAGGGGGATTGCAGGGGGTGTTAACTGTTGTGTAGAGAGAACGGGTGTAGGAAGTTTCACATCTACATTTACACTTATTCATTTAGCTGACGCTTTTATCCAAACTTACAATTGCTAAATATGTCAGAGGTCGCACGCCTCTGGAGCAACTAGGGGTTAAGTGTCTTGCTCAGGGACACATTGGTGCCTCACAGTGGATTCAAACCTGGGTCTCTCACACCAAATGCATGTGTCTTATCAACTGTGCTAACACCACCCCAATATAAAACATCTACAATAAAACTCATAAAGGTCATTAGCAAGTTGTTGTTTAGCCTAATGGAGATGGTGTCTAGTAGTTTGTGATGGATCTCAGTCCTTTCCACACTTAAGTTGAGTCATTGGAAGTGAATTGATCTTCCAAATTTTTAGCATAGGTATTTTTAGCCGCTCTAATCTCTTTATTCAGTTTGTTCCTGGCCTGCTTGTACAAGACTCTGTCCCCGTAGGCATCCTCTTTGGCCTGACGAAGATGTCTGAGTTTTACTGTATACCATGGCTTATCATTGTTGAATGTTAAATAAGTCCTGGTAGGTATGCACATATCTTCACAGAAAGTAATATAAGAATTTACAGTCTCTGTGAGTTTGTCCAGATCAGTGGTAACAGCTTCAAAAACACAGTGAGGTCGAAACAGGCTTTTAAAGCCCACTCTGTTTCGTTGGTCCATCTCTTTACAGTCTTTACTACAGATTTAGCAGACTTAAGTTTTTGTCTGTAGGACGGTATAAGATGAACCAGACTGATCTGATCAGTGAGTTTCTGTAAAGCTGAGCTCACATGCGCTTGAGGAGGAATGGAAACACTCACGAGAACTCAGTAACATCTGTACACCTTTCTTTGATGTTAAAGCATCATCTCTGATGATTGTGCAAATGTAGTAGTGATGAAAAAAATATTGTTTGAGATTGTGATATTGATACTGCTTGTGGATATACATGTTCATCTCAATAAATTAGAATGTTGTGGAAAATGACATTTATTTTAGTAATCCAACTCAAATTGTGAAACTTGTGTATTAAATAAATTCAATGCACACAGACTTGAAGTATTAGAATATGGTGACATGCCAATCAGCTAATGTGGTGGCTTCTTCCATGTCTAGAAGAATCACTCTCGAAGTCTTGGGGTTTTGATGCCAGAATTTAGATTTTATTCTCAAGAGAAAATAAAACCGAGAAAGCTCTGCAGAACAGTCTATCGAGTCTGTGTCTCCAACTTGCTTTTAGGTTGTAGAATTTATTTTAAGTAAAACGAGGAGGCCTAATCATATATTTTGTCTTATGTCAAAACAGGACAAGCAACTTTACCATATGCTGTATTTTGGTCATCTCTGCACCAAGGAGGTCTCATCATATATTTTGTCTTGTGTCCAAATAGAGCATGCAGCTGCACCATATACTATACCCCTTTACTCTCTGCACATTACATTCTCACGCAGGCCTCTACACACAGGCACATGCATGATTATAACAGTAGTATAACTTGAAAAATAAATGGCTAGATTCACATTGATTATACTTGATTAGTTCACATATTGACCAATACAAATATTCTTCACTGATCAACTTAAAACACTTGCAAAGACTTCCTGAGCCTTCAAAATGGTCTCTCAGTTTGGTTCACTAGGCTACACAATCATGGGGAAGACTGCTGATCTGACAGTTGTCCAGAAGACAATCATTGACACCCTTAACAAAGCCAAAGAAGCTGGCTGTTCACAGAGTGCTGTATCCAAGCATGTTAACAGAAAGTTGAGTGGAAGGAAAAAGTGTAGAAGAAAAAGATGCACAACCAACAGAGAGAACTGCAGCCTTATGAGGATTGTCAAGCAAAATCGATTCAAGAATCTGAGTGAACTTCACAAGGAATGGACTGATGCTGGGGTCAAGGCATCAAGAGCCACCACACACAGACGTGTCAAGAATTTGGATACAGTTGTCGTATTCCACTTGTTAAGCCACTCCTGAACCACAGACAACTTCAGAGGCGTCTTACTTGGACTAAGGAGAAGAAGAACTGGACTGTTTTGTATTTCATTTGGAAACCAAGGTCCTAGAGTCTGGAGGAAGGGTGGAGAAGCTCATAGCCCAAGTTGCTCCACAGTCTGTGATGATTTGGGGTGCAATGTAATCTGCTGGTGTTGCTCCATTGTGTTTTTTTTTAAAACCAAAGTCACTGCACCCATTTACCAAGAATTCTTGGAGCACTTCATGCTTCCTTCTGCTGACCAGCTTTTTGAAGACGCTGATTTAATTTTCCAGCAGGATTTGTCACCTGCCCACACTGCAAAAAGCACCAAAGATTGGTTTAACATCTTGAGATATTATTATTTTTGTAATGCATCACAAAGAAATGAACAGCAAAATCAATAGCATGGTCGCTGCCAGAAAAATATAGAAATCAATATCTCAGCAAAAAATAAAATAAAATCATAAAAGAAGATAAATGAAAAACTTAGTTCTCCCAAAGAGATTTAACCTGATTGCAATGATAGGATAAATGAAGTAAAGTATTCTCTGCAGAATACACACATAAGTTCTAGAGATAAAAAAAAAAAAAACTTTATGACATTATGCAATGTATCTCTCTTATTTTATTATAAATGCAGAGTTTTTCAGGGAGTAACCATACTTTATTCCAATGAATATTATAAAGAAATTGGTCCAGAAAAATGTATCCTGCACTACCAGTCAAAAGTTTTTCAACAGTGAGATGTTTAATGCTAATTGAGTTTCTTTTGCTCATGGAGCCTGCATTTATTTGATCAGTTTATATATACATTTGTAATATAATATAGCCTACAATATAATGTAATATAAAATGTAATCTAGCTAAAACATAGCCTTTGATGTTTATTTGAAATGTGTTATTGTTCCGTAGCGGCAGCAGTGTGTTTTGATCGTCACGTGCTGATCGCGTTGGTTATCAAGCGTCTCTACGTCACGCGTGCTGACGTTATCTGGCTGTGTGGACAGGTAAGTGGTTCACCTGGCTCTGAAAGCTAGTCTGTGTCTGTGTGTGATCGAGCGGTGTGTGTCGCAGACAGCAGTGATGGTGAGCGTCGTGCAGGGCTGGATGTCACGGCTGCTGTCTCCGCTGTGGCGCCGGGCGCAGGAGCTCGATGAGCGGCGAGAGGATCCACGCTTCGACGGTCAGTGCGTCACACGTGTCTGAGACACTGCAGCAGAAAAAAGACGGGCTTTGCCTTTAAAATATAGATGAACTAACAAGGTCGGACCAATCTCATTCAAATCGCTGCACAGATTTTACCAGCTAAAAGTTTAAATCAGACACAAGCTGAAACTGAAGTGCAGTCCATTGGTTTCTCTAGTGTTCTTGATCTCAATGTGCACTCTTTGTTTTTAAGGATGTACGGTTTTGCTTCTTTAATATATATCCAGGGACATCCGTACTTACGAATAGTCAGGTCGCAATCATGAAGTCAGGTGCGTTCGAGTCACTCTGGTCAGAACAAGATACAGATTTAACTTTTCTACATAAAATTCAACTATTTTTGATTTTACAATAATTAGTGCTGCCAAACTATTAATTGTGATTAATCGCATACAAAATAAGTTTTTGTTTGTATAATATGTGTGTGTTCTGTGTATATTATGTCCATATAAATACACACAAAGTATATATTCTTTAAAATATTTACATGTCTATATTTACATTAATATAATTCATATTATCAATTTTTTTTTAGTGCCGTCAAATAAATCGCATCCAAAATTAAAGTTTTTGTTTACACTGTGTAAGTGTATGTACTGTGTATGTTTATTAAGTATATAATACACACACATTTTAAAAGAAAGTGAGTTTAAAGAAGAGTTAGTTTCCCGCTGGTTATAACCAGTTTGTGTTGGTGTTCATGTGTGTGTAACTGGTAAACATGACCTGTCTGATGATGTGAAGACACCTGTGTGTGCAGGTGAGGCTCAGATCCGGCAGGTGCAGACAGGTGTGGTGACTCATCTGTGTGTGGATTACGGCCTGATCGATCACAGCGTGTATTTCACATCAGGAGAGGTGCTAGGAGGAGTCGTGCTGTGTGTGGGAGACTCGGTGCAGGCGCTGGCCGTGCGGGACGGAGCCCACGGACACTGGATTGCACTCAGGGTGAGACCAGGACACAACAATCATCAATAATAGCCACAGACCACCTGCTGTTGAGCTCAAGAACACATTATATACACCGTGGACACTTTCTAACTGAGTACATCATTTCAGAAGAGAGGGGAATGTATTAACTCTTCTTGCTCTTAAAGGGACAGTTCACCCCAAAATGGAAATTCCGTCATTAATTACTCAGCCTCATGTTGTTCCAAACCTTCAGAACACAGATTAAGATATTTTTGGTGAAATCTGAGAGCTCTCTGACCCTCAGTAGACAGCAGAGCGACTGAAACGTTCACAGGTCTACAAAAGTAGTTAGGACTTTGGTTAAAGTGCATCAGGGTTTCAACTGTAAAAACTGTGTGTGTGTGCAAATAGAACAACAATATAATCAAAAATATCCTAATTTGTGTTCCGAAGATAAAGAAAGGTCTTAAGGGTTTGGAACGACATGAGGGTAAGTAATTAATGACAGAATTTTCGTTTTTAGGTGAACTATACATTTAATTGGCTGTTAGTGTTTAAAACGGCAAACAGTTTTCACAGTTTCATCTAACATCTAACTCAACATTACCAGTTACTATTTTTAAACTAAACTGAAGGCCTTTGATAACATATCTGTGAAAAAAAGATTGACCGTTGAGCCAGAAGAAGACTCTGTTTAACATTTTAAACAAAGAAAAAATAAATCTTTGACGGATGTTGTCTTTGATAAGGTCTAAATATATGCAAATACAAAAACTAATAAAAGTAGGTAATTATATCTGAAAACACTGCTCTCTAAGCAACTAGGGATTGCACAATCCTGTTAATGTGTAAATATGACGGGGTGATCGAATATTGTTTGCTAAAGAGTTACTAAATGTATTGAAAATGTGCATGTTTGTGCAGGTATATAATATTTGAGTCACCTTAAACCTTGTGAATTAATTATCAATAGCAACAGGCAGAGTTTAAAAATAAATGTGTAGCAAATTACTTGACTTCCAAAACAATTTTCAAATGACATGCCAAGGTGAAACGGCTCATTAATTTAATCTCAAAAGCACTAATATTGTATGCATCTCTTATTACTGGAGCACTTTCCTTAAAAGTAAACAGTGTCCATGTTTTCCTGTTGTTTTGAGGTGGAGCGGCACAAGGACGCCTGGGACAGCGCAGGGTCAGAGACGCTCACGCTGGAGTCTGACAAACTCCGGCCTCTGATTGGAACAGTGACGTCATGTGATCGAGATGGAGGATACATCAACCAGACGACGTATTTCCCTCGATCGGCTCTCTGTGAAGGTCAGAATCAGTGGCTTTAATGATCAGCAGTCTACTATTTAACTTTTATATTACAAAACGCCTCGTTCTGGACTGATGCTGCAACTCTGTGTCATGACAGAGATAAATACATGTGAACACAACGGCCCGTGTCAATGACTCACTCATGCCCAAACTCATAGGAATATTTCTTCTGTAACACAAAAGAATATCTTTGTAGTAGCTTTTTTTTGTCAGGTGTAGTCAATGGGGTCCACTGATTGAAGCTACACAAGAACCATAAATGTGAAGAAAAAGTATTCCATACAGACATAACTTGCTGTGATGAACGGAGAAATATCACCGATCATCTTAGCCTCCTACTAACACACTGGCGAGTAAAATCTGAGAATTCATTAGCCATTGGCTAGTTTTAGACATCATTTAGTCACCCAGAGAGAAGATTGTCGCATATGCAAGTGATTTACTTGCAATGTAGAGGGTTAGCGATGAACAGAGAAAAAAATTATATTCACTGAGGTTACATAATGTCAAACATCTTTTAATTGCTTGCACTAATTAACATGGTCACCAATCAAATTAAATCCGTATCAACATAATTTGATATTTGCATTCACGCAGCCAATAATGTTATAAGATTAATCTTTTTAAACATAATTTTGTGACTATAAAAATGAAATATTATATAATATCAAATATTCATTATTTGTTGCTGCCAAATGCAACTGTTCTGCATTTTTTTTTTTGTTGAAATGGAACACTAAAAATGGTCAATTAATATAATTAACTTATTGTTGATTGAAATGGTGTATAAAATCATGTGCAATTTATATTTGAAAAATATTCTGAAAATTAACACTCATGTCACGCTTTAAACAAAACAGATTGCGTCAAAACAACTGAACAACATTCATTCGAAAAACTTGCAAAATGACAGTTAAAGGCAGTTCATCATTGAAACTCCATCGGTGACAGAATGGAGAAAAAAACCTTGGGAGAAACCAGGCTCAGTTGGGGGTCAGTTCTCCTCTGACCAGACGAAACCAGTAGTTCAATTCCAGACTGCAGCAAAGTCAGATTGTGCAGAAGAATCATCTGTTTCCTGTGGTCTTGTCCTGGTGCTCCTCTGAGACAAGGTCTTTACAGGGGATCTGTATCTGGGGCTCTAGTTGTCCTGGTCTCCGCTGTCTTTCAGGGATGTAGAGGTCCTTTCTAGGTGCTGATCCACCATCTGGTCTGGATACGTACTGGATCCGGGTGACTGCAGTGATCCTCTGATCTGGACACAGACTGGATCTGGTGGCTACGGTGACCTCGGAACAAGAGAGAAACAGACTAATATTAGCGTAGATGCCATTCTTCTAATGATGTAGCAAGTACATCGGGTGTTATGGGAAGTGTTCCCGGTTCAGGTTTACCTAATTAATGCAGCCTAAAAATCCTTTAACGGATTTGGATATTAAAAGCATATTAGTATGTTATGTGTAAGCCAGGTTAAAGAGATGGGTCTTTAATCTAGATTTAAACTGCAAGAGTGTGTCTGCCTCCCGAACAATGTTAGGTAGGTTATTCCAGAGTTTAGGCGCCAAATAGGAAAAGGATCTGCCGCCCGCAGTTGATTTTGATATTCTAGGTATTATCAAATTGCCTGAGTTTTGAGAACGTAGCGGACGTAGAGGATTATAATGTAACAGGAGCTCATTCAAATACTGAGGTGCTAAACCATTCAGGGCTTTATAAGTAATAAGCAATATTTTAAAATCTATACAATGTTTGATAGGGAGCCAGTGCAGTGTTGACAGGACCGGTGTCCTGACATATTATCCTACCCTGTCAGATTTTCCTACCCGGGTTTACTGCGCACGCGCACATCAATATCGCGTCCTTTGTCTCATGCTAAACAATGATATTTAATGTATCTGCATTACTGTAAGGGTAGGTTTAGGGTTGGGGTAGGTGTAGACTTTAATAAAAATGCAATCTAATTGGTAGAAAATATTTATTGTTGGTTTCCTGTAGCTGTATCCCTTCTAGCTACAACCGCGAATATAACACATAATTACTGTATTTGCAGTACTGTAAGGGTATGATTAGGGTTGTGGTAGGTATAGACGTTAATAAACCATAACTTTACAGTAGCATTTTTCGTTGTGGAATTGTACTACCCACTGTTTTAGTGGGAGGTAGGAAAATCTGACAGCGTAGGACAAATCGACAGAACACCGGGCTAATATGGTCATACTTCCTGGTTCTAGTAAGAACTCTTGTTGCTGCATTTTGGACTAGCTGTAGTTTGTTTACTAAGTGTGCAGAACAACCACCCAATAAAGCATTACAATAATCTAACTTTGAGGTCATAAATGCATGGATTAACATTTCTGCATTTAACATTGAGAGCATAGGCCATAATTTAGATATATTTTTGAGATGGAAAAATGCAGTTTTACAAATGCTAGAAACGTGATCAAATAGCACACCTTGGTTCCTAACTGATGACGAAGAATTGACAGAGCAGCCATCAAGTCTTAGACAGTGTTATAGGTTAATACATTAGGTCCTATAATTAACACCTCTGTTTTTTTCAGAATTTAGCAGTGAGAAATTACTCGTCATCCAGTTTTTTATATCGACTATGCATTTCATTAGTTTTTCAAATTGGTGTGTTTCGCCGGGCCATGAAGAAATTATAGAGCTGAGTATCATCAGCATAACAGTGAAAGCTAACACCATGTTTCCTGATAATATCTCCTAAGGGTAACATGTAAAGCATGAAGAGTAGCGGCCCTAGTACTGAGCCTTGAGGTACTCCATACTGCACTTGTGATCGATATGATCTCTCTTCATTCACTGCTACGAATGATGGCGGTCATATAAGTATTAAATAAGATTTAAACCATGCTAATGCACTTCCATTAATGCCAACAAAGTCAAGTCTATGCAAAAGAATGTTGTAGTCAATTGTGTCAAACGCAGCACTAAGATCCAATAAAACTAATAGAGAGATACACCCGCGATCAGATGATAAGAGCAGATCATTTGTAACTCTAAGGAGAGCAGTCTCAGTACTTTGATACGGTCTAAATCCTGACTTTTTCTAAGAAGGAATATAATTGTGAGGATACCACCTCTTCTAGTATCTTGGACAGAAAAGGGAGATTCAAGATTTTTCTATAATTAACTAGTTCTTTGGGGTCAAGTTGTGGTTTTTTGATGAGAGGCTTAATAACAGCCAGTTTGAAGGTTTTGGGGACATATCATTGTGACAATGAGGAATTAATAATAGTCAGAAGAGGATCTATGACTTCTGGAAGCACCTCTTTTAGGAGCTTAGATGGTATAGAGTCTAACATGTTGTTGGTTTAGATGATTTAACAAGTTTATACAATTCTTCCTCTCCTATAGTAGAGAATGAGTGAAACTGTTCCTCAGGAGGTCTATAGTGCACTGTCTGATGTGATACTGTAGCTGACGGCTGAATGGTTACATTTTTATCTCTAATAGTATTGATTTTGTAAGTAAAGTAGTTCATAAAGTTATTACTGCTGTGATGTTGGGAAATGTCAACACTTGTTGAGGCTTTATTTTTCGTTAATTAAGCCACTGTATTGAATAAATACCTGGGGTTATGTTTGTTTTCTTCTAAAAGGGAAGAAAAGTAATCTGATCTAGCAGTTTTTTATGCTTTTGTGTAGGATGGGTTACTTTCCCGCCAAGCAATACGAAATACCTCTAGTTCCCTTTCAAGTGAACTTCGAACTGCGTCCTCTAAGGGGCACTTTGGGGAACACCTCGCCGTGACCCGTGTCTGAAGCATACATTAAAAAAACACCAACTTGTTGGCCGGCGACAGCCTCCGAAGTCACTACCGGCGCGTCCATAAATCAGCACCGGGAGAGCACGTCATTATCTTCATCTTCACTGATTGTTTTGTTTGAAGCGTGCATCTGAAAGAACCTGTAAGGGCGATCTTTCTCTGTTTATCATGGAGACAACTAGCAAGCGTTTAGACAATGTGTGCATTCGTGTCTGCGTTATTTGACACCCGATGACACACGCGATCTTTGCGTCATTTGTTTGGGTGAAGAGCACGCACGTGATGTCTTTGAGGAGGCAATCTGCGTGCATTGTGAGTTTTTTCAATGGAAAAAGCTCCGCTCTCGTTGGTCTCTCTTCTGAGAAAAAAAAAAAAGGCAGCCATCTGCTTCCCGCGGTTCAGGATCTGTCCACGCTGAGGCGTAGAAGAAAATGAGCTCGTGAGAATACAGATGGATCTGTTTGAATGGTTTAAAGAGGGACTTTCCCTTTCACGCTCGTAAAAAGAATAAAAAATAAATAAAAGGCCGGCGGACGAGAGCGAGCCTTGGGAGGATGAGGTTATATCTGTTAGAGGTTATTGAGTGAAAATTACCTTTTGACCATAGCCCTCCAGCTCAGGTGAGCCTTTCATTTGTGCATGATCTCCATACAGAGATTAAAAAGAAATGAAATCAATCGGTTTCGGCATGAAAGTATTCTGCCGACATCGAGGTGATGCGCGAAAGCGTATAAATAATTTATACATTTTTATCTGTGAAAATTTTTTCTTTCTGCAGGGGAAACATCCTTTCTTAATCTCCCTCCTTGCCATCTAAGCCCCTTCAGAAAATCATCTCGCTTAAATGGCAGGGCATACACAGTAGCAGGTCAGGCTGTGTCTTTATTACACACAATGCTGGTGCTTCAAGCATATCAGACTGATCTACTAAGAGACCTGGATAGAGGCAGGGGCCTTATTCTGATCAGGTAGCTGAGCTCCGCCGCACCACGGATCTCTCTCCGTGATACCAAGCAGGCCGCCTCCGCCATGGGCAGGACTATGGCGGCCATGGTGGCAGCGGAGAGAGATCTGTGGATGAACATAGCAGGCATCGGGAGGAAAGAAAATGCTTTCTGCTCGATGCTCAGGTTTCGCCTTCTGAACTTTTCGGTATGTCCGTTGAGACGGCGATTTGAGTAGTTCAGGGAGATGAAGGCGCACTCTGCTGCTTTCAGATCCTTCGTTCCATGAAGGTCCAGGTCTGAGCCCAAACAACATAGGGGTCCTGGCCTGTCTCTATCTGAGGATCAAAGATGGGAACAGAAGGCTAGTTTCGCAACTCACGCTCCTCCCCCACCTGCGGGCAGGGGTTAGAGGAATCGTGGGTCACGAGGAGGTAAGCGGAACCTAAGGGGTATGATCTAGACAAGGCAGCGTTCTCGTCCAAATCGGAGTGATACCGAGGTATCTACTCATTCCCTTTGGGGATTTTTAACTTCTGCTTTTATCCTCCCCTTCCTAATTCCCCTGTAACCACCAGCTCTCCACCTGATCGAGGTTAGGTGGAAACCTCTCGCATAACAGTCTCCTTTGCTGGACCTATAATGTTTTTATGGTTCTATGTCCATGGCAACCACCTGACTGATGGTCCAGACTAAAAGGAGGCGCCCCTTGAGCGGGGCTCCAGCGCAGGAGGGTGGGTGAGTAAATGTAACCCTCTCTGTATAAACGTATGTGTATTTAATTGCTGGTGGTTACGTGTCTACTAATAAACTCTGTGAGTTTCCTTTTGCAGTGCTCAGTTACAGTGTTTACTAAACTTTTGCCAGCACCAGCCATCCGGCTTCATGTATTAGGCGGCTGAGATCACAGGTTTCTAAGGGAGCCTACTTGATCATCAGGCCTGGCAGAGCACTGCAGGGAATTTCATGGATGTCTGGCCAGGTCACCCCGAGGGGTCTCCTGGCCACTTAGGGGTGCTGTCGAATCCAGAGGGAAGTGGAGGTGGCAGTTACAGAAGTCTTCTTGTATATGCTGCCTCAGGTGATGTTCCCCTCACCCGAGGTTTGTAAAATTGAGCTTGCCTCTCCCGTGAGATTCAGCACCTCTGCGATGCTTAGGAACCTTTAAGTACACACGCTAAGCTTTGTGTACTTTCTCAAAACCACATGGTGGTCAGTGTGCACGTGAACACTTTGCGCACTTTCTAAAAATCCACAAGTGGTAAGTTTGCACGCAAGACTCTGCAAACTTTCTGAAATCTTGTACGGTAAGGATTACGCGCTCTGCTTCGTTCCCTTTCTTGAGATGATTAGACCTTGGTTCCTTGGGCTCCATTCAGCCAGTGTGTATTTGTTTATACACCTCAAGCATTGCTTCCCTCAACATGAGGGGATATTTGGGTGATTGTCGTGGGAATTTAGCAGCGCTCCCCTTTTTTAAAAGAAAAAAGGGTCGCCTGTGAGCACGCTACTCTGAGCTCGGAGTTCTCCTCTCGTATGAGACGGAGTTCTCAGTTTTTTTCCCCAGAGCGCTTCAGTATTGTTTCCACAGATCGAGTTGATGACTCTCAATCATACTGTTTTGAGATACACTATTCCATCTATGAGCTGCTCTATCAGAGTGCCATGAGAGCCCCTCCTTAGAACAGTATTTGAAAATCCATGCTATGGTAAGTGTGCACGTGAAGTCTTTGCACACTTTCTGAAATTCACACTGTGGTAAGTTCACACGCTAGTATTCTGCGTTCTTTCTAAAATCCTATATGGTGATGGCTTCACGCGGTTGCTTCGTGCCCTTTCTTGAGTTGGTAAAAGCCCCGTTCATCTTGGGCGCCACTCCACCTATGTATCCTCGGATACCTGTCTAAACAGGGTGTTGCTACTAGAGAACTGGCGAGACAGCTCTTTCAGCAAGCTAATGCGTAAGCTAGCGGTAGCCCCTGTGTGACAGGCAAGACTTGGTACAAATGCTAGGTTCTTAGCCGTATCCCTTTAAAGGAATCTTTCCTTTTTTTCAATGTATGCTTCAGACACGGGTCACGACGATGTGTTCTCCAAAGCGCCCCCTAGAGGACGCAGTGTCTCGTTCCCTACTCAGGGAACTATGGTTACATATGTAACCGGAGACAGTTTTGTTTTCCTCCAGCTGCGCTCAATTTTCCGGGCTGCTCTTTAGGGTGTGAGTGTGCTCATTATACCATGGTGTCAGACTCATGTCATATTTAACTACACTATGTTATTATAAACTAGGGCTGCACAATTAATCGAATTTCTAATAGCAATTACAATTATGGATGCCACAATTACGTAATCGTTCAAAAAGGCAATAATCGTTCAAAGTCCACTTATGTTATTCAGAGTTCTAAAGATGTGTTTTTCTTTCTATAGGTTATCTTAAGGGTTTTTCCATACATATTTTTATATTTTTTATTATTTGTATTTAAAGAAGAATTAAATCCAATGAATAGTTGACATTTAAGGCTTAGTACTATAGAAAAGTTTTTCAGTTTAAATTGTTTTCAGCCTTCATT
Source organism: Carassius auratus (assembly GCF_003368295.1). Taxonomy (NCBI): domain Eukaryota; kingdom Metazoa; phylum Chordata; class Actinopteri; order Cypriniformes; family Cyprinidae; genus Carassius; species Carassius auratus. The sequence continues at coordinate 30,211,606 of NC_039269.1, forward strand.
AAAACATGACATGAAGTTGCTTCAATGGTATAAACATCATTCAATGTAAATTGTGTTGATCATAATCAGAATTACAATTTCAAATGAATAATCAACAATTATGATTTTGTCATAATCGTGCAGCCCTATTATAAACGCAAAAAGCACACTTACACAGAGGAGAACTGACCCCAAACTGAGCCTGGTTTCTCCCAAGGTTTTTTTCTCCATTCTGTCACCGATGGAGTTTCGGTTCCTTGCCGCTGTCGCCTCTGGCTTGCTTAGTTGGGGTCACTTCATCTACAGTGATATCCTTGACTTGATTGCAAATAAATGCACAGACACTATTTAACTGAACAGAGATTACATCACTGAATTCAATGATGAACAGCCTTTAACTATCATTTTGCATTATTGACACAACCCTAACCCTAAGCGCTATATAAATAAAGGTGACTTGACTTGACTTGACTTTTAAATGATCATAATGTATCTATGACAAAGGGCTCTAAAAATATGGCTTCTTATAAAAGTGTTCTCATGACTCAGTGTGGTTTGGGGTAAGCTGACCCGGCTCGAGTCGGGGGGTCAGATGAACCATCTGGGGGTAAAATGACGATCTGACCCAATCTGATTCAAACCCATCTGAAATAAATAATAATTTAAAAATGAATTTAATAATTTCCTTCTAACCTTCTAACACAATATATTGAACACCAAAGTCTTCCTAAAAACAGACTAAACAGAGAGTTGGCCATTACTGTATTGTAGACACAGATGGAAAGGTATTTTCATATATGTCAAGACTACCTGACTCACAGTAGCAATGCCATAGGGAAGACCACACAGCTTGTTAAGTTAAATCCAAAATCATTCATTAAAACATTAAATTAAACAATGAAATCATAATTTGAATCAATAAATGTATTAAGTCAGCAAATGAGAAGCAAGAGAAAGCTAATCAAAAGTGTAGTGCAGATCAGTAAAGTGTAAACTATGTGTGTAGGATGGTGCTGCCACCAGCCTGGAGCCCAGAGCAAAGCAGAGACGTGCAGCCAGAGCAGAGACAGAACAACTGTCAGGAGATGCTTTTAAACAGTCCTGTCAATCAGCTACTGTCTGAAGAATACTTTTTTGTGTGCAAAGAAAACAGTAACAACATAATTTATTCAGCAGTTCTTCACCCCAAAGTTACCGTCTTCTGCCATTTTGGAGAGTTCCCCAGAACGTAATCAACATAATCAGCGTTGTTTGCATTCAGTAGACAGTGCGTGCATGCTGAATGAAAACAATGCTGATTACATTGATTAGGATTACGTTATGGACACATCCGACCACTGAACTTGGGACCATCAGACTTCAGATCACTGGAGCTTGGGTGAAGGAGATCCTATGATAACAAGGTGATCTTGGCAAGATGGCCAACTCTTCAGTTGCTGTAGTGCTTTTGGCCGCCTCTGAGGACACTGCAATGATTACGTCCACCCCAGGAGAAGCTGTCTGTCTGACCTGTTTCAGTCAAGGAGAGCATTAATGTACTGTCTGTCTGTCTTTTTACAGCCATCAAGGCTATTCCTACCATCTCTGTGATCTCCGCTGCAGTCCTGCTGGCTCTGTCACAGTCTCCAGGCCCTTCTCCATCCACAGACCTGGCCCACCATCCCTCCCCTGTTCCATCACCTCTCCTCTTCCTTCATGTTTCCCCACTCGGGGTACTTTTTTTTGTTTTTGGTACATCTTTGAGTCCTCTCCTCATCTCTCCACCCGGTCTGTAACAATTAAAATACCTGGAGGTGAGGAATAATAAAAATTAAAAAAAAGAATTTTCAGAATATTCAGTCAGTATTGCTAGATCTAATATACAGGTACAAATTATTTGTATTCGGTGTTTTTGTTTGTTTGTTTTTTGGCACTAAAACAGCCCAGTACTTTATTAATAGTCAAACACATTTGATATTGCAATAATAAAGATTTCTGGTTGCTGGCACCTTCCAGGCTAACCTTATGAGAACATCCTGGCTCCTCCACGGACAATAACCCAGCTAACTTTCTCTCACAGAGAATGAATGTTTTAAGAACAAACGTTCTTCCACTAATGTTAACAGAATGTTAAAGTCAAAATGTGTAAAGTCCTAAATGAATTCAGTAATTAATGAAAATTTTTAAATTAATGCAATAATTAATTCAAAGGTGCTTAATAATGTTCTCAAAACTTTAGCACAAAACATTATAGGCTACATCGTTTATGGTAGCTCAATGTTCATCTAACATTTTTAAATGTAATTTCGTATTCATTAATATTAACAGATACATTTTTTTTTATTTCAGTAATGTATTAATAAATGTTTAAGGACTCAATAACTGAGATTAAAGAAATTAATTATAATAATTTTGATTACACTTTATTTTAAGGTGTCCTTGTTACAGTGTAATTATACATTTAAGTACTTAGTAATATAAATGATCTGCATGTTCTTACTGTATGGTTAGGGTTAGGGCTTTGGGTTGCTTGCAGAGGTATGCTTATGCATAATTTATTGCTATTATAATAGTAAGTACATGTAACCTGTGTAACAGACACCTTACAATAAAGTGTTACCATTATTTATTTATTGTTAGTTCATGTTAACCCTAAAAATGGCAAGACCGTAAAGAGACATCAGATAATTATATATTGCTATTTTCCACCTAATTGGGATTATTACAAATAATACAACTTGATATTTTTTTTTCAAATTATGACTTTTAATATTGATTTTAATGTTTACATCAAGAAATGTTGCCAGTTTGGAGGTATAAGTTAAACAAAAACAGAAAACTTGTTTATCAATGCTTGTTATAACATGGTTGTAAACCCTAAACACTTTGGAATAAAGACCTAAAGTTGGTTTCTTTTTAAAGAGGACACATAGCAGATTATTGCTGAAGTGAAAGCCTTTTAATAAAAGAAAGTATAAAAAGTTATAGACGTTTAAGTTTGTAGTAAAAATAATGGATTTTTTAAATTGTATATAAAATAAATAATTTATAAAATATGTGGCACTTCAAACTGCAATACAATCTAAGCCATATCTAACCAAATTATGGTTTTCTGTCACAATATCACTTCTATTACAAAACTGTCTTGATGTATACCCCTAAAAGGGTGACGTACTGTACAGTATACCCTGAGATACAAACATTTAGAGATAGACTACAAAAATGTAAGCATTTAATTAATAACATTTCAATATAAATCTAATATATTCACAACAAACACCCTTTCAACATGAAACCAAGAAATGAAACTTTCCCTGTGTATTTCCACAGCCTCTCAAATGTTTGTATCCCACGTGATACATTGCCGGTTTTAGGGTTAATTAATGTTGTTAAAAGAGAAAGAACATTATGTCATTGTGACTAGTAACTATTGCTAACAAGTGGAACCTATTGGGAAATGTTGAAAGGACTTCAATCAGGCATGCGAGTGTGAATGCAGGGTAAGCACTGTACACATGATAAAAGGCTTGCCAACTTGATTTTGTTTTGTTATTATACTTTCATAAACTAACAGAAGTCAGGTGTGGAAACGTGATGTAGTTATGTCAGTGCATGTTTGATATCAGATGGATTTCATAACTCTGAACACAGTGTTCAATAGAAAAGCACACACCTATCCTGTTGCTCAGCTGTCTTTATGGGGCAAAGTCTTCTGGATTAGTTCCAGTAAAACCTTCCTCTATCCTGTAGTTATCACTATACTATCATCATAATTATTAATATTGAACTAAATGGATAATTCAAATTGAAAATCTATAAATATTATTTATTTATTTATTTTTCATGTTAACAATCAGGTTTAATTCCTTAACATTAGATCGGTATCATATGCAATGAACAACATTATTTTACAAGTCTTATTTATTTAGGTTCAAGTCAGTTCATGTGAATACTATTGATAATTCATTGCATTTATACTTGAATATTGAATTTTATGTTGAAATGTATTAGTTTATGTAGAAATTAACAACAGTAGTTCATCTGGTTAAGTATGTAATCACTGCTGCTAATAATGTCAAAGTCTGGGGTTTGATGTCTGAGGAAACACATATGTGGACAAAACCTGCTGTAAGTCACTTAAGGATAAAAGTGTCTGTTGATACAGATACATTATATATAGATAAAGTGTTAGCAAAATCTTTCATTTTCTTTCAGTCATCAAGACCTAATGTACATTAGATGACATCAAACAGGTTTTCTTCTACTCGTAGATACGTCACTGTATTTAATGCTATAATGTGCTTGTGTACATGCAGACAAGAACTTTGAACTGTTCTTAAATTTTGAAACTTGTATTCATCCTGATTTAGTTTCACTGTTGTCCTGGTCTGTGCCAGTACCTCTCAGCTCCTTTCTAGCTGCTGATCCTAGAGTTCAAACAAACCAATATCCCGGAGTAATTCATTTACTCAAACAGTACACTGACTGAACTGCTGTGAAGAGAGAACTGAAGATGAACACCGAGCCGAGCCAGATAACAAACAAAATATTGAAATCTAAAATATCTTAAACTGTGTCCCGAAGATGAACGGAGGTCTTACAGGTGTGGAACGACATGAGGGTGAGTTATTAATGACACAATTTTCCTTTTTGGGTGAACTATCCCTTTAATAACAGCCAATCTGAAGGTTTTGGGGACATATCCTAATGACAGTGAGGAATTAAGGCCCAATCCCAATTCTACCCCTTAGAATTTAGATGAATTTAAATAAAAAATTTAATGAAAAATAATCATTTATTTTATGTTACATTCAATTGTGAGTTCATATTAATGTTTGCAAAAAATTGCAAATATTTGTTAACGTCATATCATTACAGACTGCATGGTAGTGCCACAGCATATGTCTGATCAGGGCCATAACTGCCGTAGACACTGATGGGGGCTAATCCCCTCAATAATTAGAAATCGCTAAACCATTTTCTCAAATATTGCCTATTCGAGAGAGAAGAGAGAGAGAAAAAAATGGAATGGAAATGGAAGTGTATTCGCGTTTGTGCATTTATCTTTTTAGAGTGAGATTACTTAAAAACAGCGATTGTATCCTCTCGTCACTGGAAAATATAATATAGCGATTCAGTATTTAAACTGTATTTAATAAAAGTCGCGGGGCAGCGTTGACAAGTTTATTTTCTCCTGGATGCGTGAGCTGCCTGATTTCCGATATGTGTGTGTGTCAGTAAGCAGCTAATTACTACAGAACGATCATTTAAGGCTCTAATGCACACCAGCACACCTGTATATGTGTGCATTGTAAGAGCTAGATGACGAATGATGGCATGTGGCGTCATGGTAGTGGTGTCCCAATCCTTAGGGGAATATTTTCTCCCCTACCCCTTGACACTCTGTTTCAAGGGACAAGGGGAAGGGCTTAGGCAGAGGGGAAGGGGAAGGGGAAGGGGTCAAGTCAAGCAAGTCAAGTCAAGTCAAGTCATGTCAAATCACCTTTATTTATATAGCGCTTTAAACAAAATACATTGCGTTAGAGCAACTGAACAACATTCATTAGGAAAACAGTGTGTCAATAATGCAAAATGATAGTTAAAGGCAGTTCATCATTGAATTCAGTGATGTCATCTCTGTTCAGTTAAATAGTGTCTGTGCATTTATTTGCAATCAAGTCAACGATATCACTGTAGATGAAGTGACCCCAACTAAGCAAGCCAGAGGCGACAGCGGCAAGGAATCGAAACTCCATCGGTGACAGAATGGAGAAAAAACCTTGGGAGAAACCAGGCTCAGTTGGGGCCAGTTCTCCTCTGACCAGACGAAACCAGTAGTTCAATTCCAGACTGCAGCAAAGTCAGATTGTGCAGAAGAATCATCAGTTTCCTGTGGTCTTGTCCTGGTGGTCCTCTGAGACAAGGTCTTTACAGGGGATCTGTATCTGAGGCTCTAGTTGTCCTGGTCTCCGCTGTCTTTCAGGGCAGTAGAGGTCCTTTCTAGGTGCTGATCCACCATCTGGTCTGGATACGTACTGGATCCGGGTGACTGCAGTGACCCTCTGATCTGGATACAGACTGGATCTGGTGGCTACGGTGACCTCGGAATAAGAGAGAAACAGACAAATATTAGCGTAGATGCCATTCTTCTAATGATGTAGCAAGTACATCGGGTGTTATGGGAAGTGTTCCCGGTTCCGGTTTACCTAAATAATGCAGCCTAAAAATCCTTTAACAGATTTGGATATTAAAAGCATATTAGTATGTTATGTGTATGCCAGGTTAAAGAGATGGGTCTTAAATCTAGATTTAAACTGCAAGAGTATGTCTGCCTCCCGAACAATGTTAGGTAGGTTATTCCAGAGTTTAGGCGCCAAATAGGAAAAGGATCTGCCGCCCGCAGTTGATTTTGATATTCTAGGTATTATCAAATTATCTGAGTTTTGAGAACGTAGCGGACGTAGAGGATTATAATTTAAAAGGAGCTCATTCAAATACTGAGGTGCTAAACCATTCATGGCTTTATAAGTAATAAGCAATATTTTAAAATCTATACGATGTTTGATAGGGAGCCAGTGCAGTGTGGACAGGACCAGGCTAATATGGTCATACTTCCTGGTTCTAGTAAGAACTCTTGCTGCTGCATTTTGGACTAGCTGTAGTGTGTTTACTAAGCGTGCAGAACAACCACCCAATAAAGCATTACAATAATCTAACCTTGAGGTCATAAATGCATGGATTAACATTTCTGCATTTGACATTGAGAGCATAGGCTGTAATTGAGATATTTTTGAGATGGAAAAATGCAGTTTTACAAATGCTAGAAACGTGGCTTTCTAAGGAAAGATTGCGATCAAATAGCACACCTAGGTTCCTAACTGATGACGAAGAACTGACAGAGCAACCATCAAGTCTTAGACAGTGTTCTATGCTATTACAAGCAGAGTTTTTAGGTCCTATAATTAACACCTTTTCAAATTGGTGTGTTTCACCAGGCCGCGAAGACATATAGAGCTGAGTATCATCAGCATAACAGTGAAAGCTATCACCATGTTTCCTGATGATATCTCCCAAGGGTAACATATAAAGCATGAAGAGTAGCGGCCCTAGTACTGAGCCTTGAGGTACTCCATACTGCACTTGTGATCGATATGATACATCTTCATTCACTGCTACGAACTGATGGCGGTCATATAAGTACGATTTAAACCATGCTAATGCACTTCCATTAATGCCAACAAAGTGTTCAAGTCTATGCAAAAGAATGTTGTGGTCAATTGTGTCAAACGCAGCACTAAGATCCAATAAAACTAATAGAGAGATACACCCACGATCAGATGATAAGAGCAGATCATTTGTAACTCTAAGGAGAGCAGACTCAGTACTATGATACGGTCTAAATCCTGACTGGAAATCCTCACATATACCATTTTTCTCTAAGAAGGAATATAATTGTGAGGATACCACCTTTTCTAGTATTTTGGACAGAAAATGGAGATTCGAGATTGGTCTATAATTAACTAGTTCTTTGGGGTCAAGTTGTGTTTTTTTGATGAGAGGCTTAATAACAGCCAGTTTGAAGGTTTTGGGGACATATCCTAATGACAATGAGGAATTAATAATAGTCAGAAGAGGATCTATGACTTCTGGAAGCACCTCTTTTAGGAGCTTAGATGGTATTGAAGACCAAAAAAAATTCTTATTTTAATATTATTTATATTTATTGTGAAGTTTTAGTGCATGAGTTGAAGTTTACTGCATGAGTTAAAGTCTGCATGAACATGTAGGATCATATGACCAGACACAGGGAGAGGAGCTAATTTTGACCATACCAGAAATGTGTATGTAACATGTTCCACTGATGCATAGGGTGGCTTCTTCTTTCCACCAATGTATGTATGTATAAATATACCAACTGATGTTAGCATGAAGTATACATTCTATTTTAAACAAACCAACATGTTTCTGTACCTTGTAAGGAACTTGGTCAGTGGTATATAAGCTATGGTCACTGTTAAAGCTTTAGAGAAACTGAGAAACTGAGAAACTGAGAAAGAACATACAGCTGGCAAAGACAACAAGTTTCTCTCCTAAGTCAGACAACAAGTTTCTCTCCTATGCCTGATACATATGTCAATAAAGATTTTTGACAAGGCAACTGGTATTCGGCCCTTTGATTGAATTATAAGGGGACAAGACTGATTTTGGATCAACATTTGGCGTCACGAACAGGATATCCATTTCAGACATTTGTCTCAATTATCACGATTCATCAGGTAAGACATTTTTCTTTTTCCTAAAAATAAATCTAAGTCTGCCTGATGACATATGTGATGTTGAGACTGTGACTGAAACTGCTGAAAAGAACTGTGTAATTTTAAAATACCAGTTGTGTTGCCAATAAATGTGTCAGACATAGCTAAATTTAAGAAATTCAATTTGATGTAACTAATTGAGTTGTTCTGATCAGTGGACTTCCAAAATATTTGAATGAAGCTGGGGTAAAAGTGGATCTTTTAGAGTAAAAGACCATTTAGTCAAATTTTCAGGAGAATAAGCCGTAATGCGATTTAGCAATTAGCTGTGATTAAAAGTAGTAGAATGTGGCGAGTCTGCAATAAGGGGCAGGTAAAACTCTAAAACATGTCTACAAAAACAGATGATTAAAGGTGATGGGATGTGGCGGGTCTGCAATAAGGGGCAGGTTAAACCCTAAAACAATTCTATCCACTAAAAAAGCCGCACTTAGGAAAGTGTGGGAAAGTTATAAGTTGTAAGAATAGGAGCGACGTGTCTGCGCTAAAGTGACGGGTCTGCGCTAAAGGTAGTGCTGTTTTGAGAACCCTAAAACGTTTAAACGCGCTAAAAGTAAAAGGTACAGTACCTTTATGAATTATAGTGGCTAGAATCGTGGGCCTTCTGATTTTGACAGTAAAGCTGTTCAATGTTTGGGAAAGAGACAGATCAGCTCAACTAACAAAGGAAAAAAAGGGAATTATAGGAATATTTAGGATTTAACTTTGTTCTCTTTATCTTTCTCTGTTTTATTTTGAGTTGTCAGCTAGAGAGAGAGGAAGAGAGGGGAGGGCAGGACCCATCCCTTCAGCAATACACACACACACACACACACATAGATACTCACACGCACACACAGAGTTAAATATATCCCTGCTGCTGAGAGCCTGAGACACAGATCCTCTGCAAAAATGACAGAGACTGGCTGCAACAGCAGAACCATATCTGCTTGGTACTTGGAAAAGAAGAACAAGAAGCAAGCAAAGTTTTTGAAGAAAGGACTGAATGTTGATGCTTCTTTGGATGAACAGTTTAAATGGTTCATGATCCAAAAAGACTCAGTCAAGTTGAAAGCCTTTCCAATCCTGGCAGCTCACTGGATTGTCAAGCAAGGTGGTATTTGTTGCAGTTCAGATGGGAGTCCAGTTTCACTTTTTGAAGCAATGAAGCCTCAGATTGAAGCATATAACAAGTTGAATAAAATAATGTCTATTACATGTTCAGAAAAAGATAACACAACCATTGATGATTCATTTGATCCAGATTGGACAAATATAATAGCCGAGGCTGAAAGAAAATATTTGCAAGAACCAGTAAACTCAGCAAAAACTGTAATGCCTCCTCCATACAACCCAATTTATCCAGCTTTGCCTGGACAATGTAAAGTTTCTAGTAAGTCAAATGGAGGGCCAGTTGACAAAATATTTATTGCATCCGCACAGGCTGCTCCAGTAATAACCAGATCCAAAACAGCCCAGCCAAACAGAGATGTGTCGCGATATGCAACAGCACCTGCTTCTGATTGGGGTGATGAGACAAGAGAAGACGACATGATCACAGTTGACAAGGTCGGTCCTGAATTCTCTTCACCTGCTGTTAAAAAGGAAGAATTACAAATTGAAATGATGACTGAAGATAGACCATTCACACCAGGAGAACGTCAAGCCATTCTTACAGCTTTGCCTCCTTTGAAGAGACAAGATCCAAACACAGAGTTTTGGCGAGAATTAGATTCCTTGGTTGAAGCACATCAAATGTCACTAAAAGACATACACACTATTGTGAAAGCTAAAATCCCAAGAGATAGATGGGAACGCTTGCCAGCGTCAATAACGACAGCCCAATGGATAGACTTGTGGGTTGATGGCCAGGGACGACCCCTGGGCCTTTGGAGAGCCTTAGATGAGTTCCGAAAAGAAATCCAAAATATCCTGGGCAGCGGTAAGATTCCTTTCACATCAGTAACATTGATTAAGCAAAAAGATGATGAATCTCCAGATGAATATGCTCTGCGTAAATGGAATGCTTATGAAAGATGGTCTCGCTGTGCTAAGAAAGAACCAGACAGAGATGATGTACAGTTCACTGACACACTAGTGGATGGTTTTAGCACAAAATATCAACAAGCCTTATTACTTGGAGTCAATCCAGGAGAAACATTTGACCAAATTATGCAATGGGCTGGTCGTCTAGAGATGGCTATTAGATCAAACAAGGATGAAGGAAACAGGCCGAATCGAAAAGGAGTGGCATTCGTTCAATCCAACAGCGATGCAGAAAAGATGTTGAAGGTATGCCACAATTGTGGAAAACCTGGCCACATCATAAAAGACTGTTGGACTAAAGGTGGTGGAGCAGAAGGTAAAGGCCCATCATTTAAAAAGGTAAATGCCAAAAATAATGATAAAACATCTCAAGGAAAGACGTGGACTGAAGCACAAGTTCGTCAGCTCATTGAAGGAATTATGCGTCCACAATAGGAAACAGCGGCCCCCTGTAAGAGTAAGAAAAAAGACAATCGACTTTTTATCCCTGCTTTGATAGGGGGCCATTCATGTGACTGTCTAATTGATACGGGAGCCTCCCTCTCCATAACTGATTTGAACTTACCTACACCACATGAAACTATAGAAGTTGAAGGAGTTGGAGGAGATTCCACTTTATTCCAAGAAAAGTTAAGACGATATCTCACTATGCTGGACAGAGCTACCAAAGAAAACATCCAGAAGGTGCGAGAAGCTCAGCAGCAGTGGGATGAAAAACACACCACTACTGACATTCCACACATTCCCGAGTTAGGTAGTTTTGTTATGGTCAAACGAATTGCTAGGAAAGGTTTAGAGCCTAGGTGGGAAGGACCATATGAGATACTTTTAACAACAGATACAAGTGTGTGCCTTAAAGGGAAGGGTGTAGGAACAGATAGATGGTACCATTGGTCGCAAGTTAAGCCTTGTTTAGTGAATGAACAAAATGACAGCGATAGCTTATGGCCTGAAATTGAGCAATGTTCATCCATTACTTTTAAAGATTGGGTAACAAAAAGTGATGTTTAATGACCTCTCTGCTTCCTTTTCAGGAATCAGTTCCATTGACATTGATTAGAGATGGTTGCAAGTTATTCTCGATACACAACATCAATGGTATGCTTGTTTTCAATTTTATTTGGTGTTTACCAAGGAAGTCAAGCTTTATGGACTCCACGGGTTCAAGGAATAACTCGGAATGCAACTCTGAAATCTGGTCAACATTTTACTCTACCCTTTATTTCCAAATGGGGATTATGGGATTGGGTGCCAAGTAATGATAAAGATCTTGCTAAATATCGTGAGGGCATCTATGGTGGATGTAACTATCACCATGAATGTTACAAAAGTAGAGTAATTTGGCCAGTTCAAAATGGGGAATATTCTAATAGTGGTCAAAGACAAGAAATTTGTTCAAAAGAACAATGTGAAATTGTGGGGTTAGACCTCATAACTTCTTCTAATGTGGAAATGAATTAAATATTGAATCGTACTCACATGCTTACAATATGGGATTCGTTGGATCGAGGGTGTGTTTATCCCATAGTGTTGCCATGTGAGGGGTTCTTAAGAGAAACTGCCTCCAGAACGACAAGATTCAAGGGAAATTATTTAAGAGTATGGCATTCAGAAGATGAGAACAATTATTGTGAAACTGAACTAGAAAATGGGGAAATTGGACGGTGTTTTTATCTCTCTGCAGAAAAGACAAACAAAGCTAAAACATGCCCTAATACAACTAATGTGCCAGTTCATGGTATCTTGTTAGCAAAAGAAACCAAAACCTTGATAAATGAAGCCCACATGGTGCGACAACGTATCAATTATAATTTGATGTCTTTGCGTACTGTTTTTGATCAGTCCTATTGTGGAAATTTTACAAAAATAAGGAGTTGGTTGGAAAAAGAAGTTAAATATTATACCTCCAAAGATCCTCTTAGTAGTCAAAATCGTAAACCTCGAAGTATATGGGGAGATATTACGGGGGTATTTGGTTCTGTCAATTCAATTAGTAATACTGCTCAAATGAGTCAATTAAGTAAATATACTCAGTGGGTGGGAAAATGACAGGGAAAGGACTTACTGAAGCTCTTCAGGGTTCTATACATATTATAGCAGCGGGTCAACATCTTAATAATGCTGCAAAGGAATTGGCAGACGCATTAGCAAAATCATCTAATTTTGAGACACACCGTGCAGCGTGTTTATTTTTAGCTCAAAATTTAAAGGATCAAATGGTGGAAGATGTTCAAGTTATTCGGATGGGTCAAGTTCCTGAACGAATAGCTGAATCTTTGTTATTGGTTTTTGGTAATCAACTTAATTTAACTTCTGCCAAACATATTCCATTAGTTAAAATTGCAATAGATGAGAAATCTTTAACAGGTTCTGGAGTACTACCTTTAATTATGGTATGGCCTCAATATGGAAAGCGCAACATAATGACAGTTAGAAAATTCCAGTCAATGGGAATTAGACAAGGAAATTCAGTAATTAGATTAGGGAAAAATGGATACTGGGCTGAGGGGAAACCACCGATGATTTCTACCATAGACTGTTGTGTTGAGGAACATGAGTGGGTAATTTGTTCATGTTCTACAATGTTTAGTCTATCTCTTAATAGATCTGCAGTTTGGGAGGTAGTTCCTTTAGATCAAGCCACAGGTGCATGGCAGGTGTCAGAAGCACAGTGGTGTATATTACATGATGGAATAAGTAAAAATATGATATATGGGGGGAAGTTGTGTCCAATTCCTCCTGATCCATTTTGCATTGAAATTCTCTATCCTCTTCATTTAGGTGGAATACATGTTCCACACGTGCAATTGCTGCAGGTAGAACCACAGTGGTGGAATAATGATTTAGTGGAGGAAAGGAATTATGAACTCTTTGAAATGGTTAAGATAGTCAAAAAGAGTGTTAAAGCAGCTCAAGAGGAAGGAATTCAAGCAATGGGACATATTGTCGTAGCAAAGGGAGTAGCTAAATTATTGTCTGAAAGGAAATTAACACAAACTCCAGGGAATTTATCATGGTCAGACTGGATAGTTCTTACTATGGTAGGAGTTCTTGTGTTTATGTTAATAATACACATCATCATATGTGTTACTAGAAGGAGAGGTATTAAACCTACCAAACTAGTTATTTCTAACCATATGGATAAAGCAGAGAATGGGAAATATAGAGTAAGATAAGAAATTTCATACATTGCACACTTATGAACACAACCTCACAAACAATCAACACCTGCTTACTGATTTTCAACCCCAAGGGATAGGATTCTTTAACATCAACATTTATGTTAGTTTGTTATTTTGGCCAGGAACTGGAGGAGTTCAGGTACCGGACGAGTCCAGGCACTGGTGAAGATTTATTAATTTTTCCTTTCCTTTAGATAACTGGGGTTCATTTTAAATACATACACATAGACGTAATTACACACATAGTATGCGGGAACATATCATGGGTTGGGGTTATTTTGTTTGTTTTGTTCTATTCCTGATTCCTTATGTTTCTATTCTTCTGTCCTTTGTGTGTCTTTTGTTCTTTGGTTTGCTTTTTCTCTCCTTACTATCACTCCATTAGGTGGCAATGATGGTGTGAAACTGACGGCCGTAGTTTCAGAATGGGGGAGATGAAGACCAAAAAAATTTCTTATTTTAATATTATTTATATTTATTGTGAAGTTTTAGTGCATGAGTTGAAGTTTACTGCATGAGTTAAAGTCTGCATGAACATGTAGGATCATATGACCAGACACAGGGAGAGGAGCTAATTTTGACCATACCAGAAATGTGTATGTAACATGTTCCACTGATGCATAGGGTGGCTTCTTCTTTCCACCAATGTATGTATGTATAAATATACCAACTGATGTTAGCATGAAGTATACATTCTATTTTAAACAAACCAACATGTTTCTGTACCTTGTAAGGAACTTGGTCAGTGGTATATAAGCTATGGTCACTGTTAAAGCTTTAGAGAAACTGAGAAACTGAGAAACTGAGAAAGAACATACAGCTGGCAAAGACAACAAGTTTCTCTCCTAAGTCAGACAACAAGTTTCTCTCCTATGCCTGATACATATGTCAATAAAGATTTTTGACAAGGCAACTGGTATTCGGCCCTGTGATTGAATTATAAGGGGACAAGACTGATTTTGGATCAACAGTATAGAGTCTAACATGTTGTTGGTTTAGATGATTTAACAAGTTTACACAATTCTTCCTCTCCTATAGTAGAGAATGAGTGGAACTGTTCCTCAGGGGGTCTATAGTGCACTGTCTGATGCGATACTGTAGCTGACGGCTGAATGGTTACAATTAGTATCGATTTTAGAAGTAAAGTAGTTCATAAAGTCATTACTGCTGTGGTGTTGAGAAATGTCAACACTTGTTGAGGCTTTATTCTTCGTTAATTTAGCCACTGTATTGTATAAATACCTGGGGCTATGTTTGTTTTCTTCTAAAAGAGAAGAAAAGTAATCGGATCTAGCAGTTTTTAATGCTTTTCTGTAGGATAGGTTACTTTCCCGCCAAGCAATACGAAATACCTCTAGTTTTGTTTTCCTCCAGCTGCGCTCCATTTTTCAGGCTGCTCTCTTTAGGGTGCGAGTATGCTCATTATACCATGGTGTCAAACTGTTTTCCTTAACCTTCCTTAAGCAAAAAGGAGCATTTGTATTTAAAGTGCTTGAAAAGAGAGAGTCCATAGTTTCTGTTACATCATCAAGTTGTTCTGAGGTTTTGGATATGCTAAGGAATTTGGATACATCAGGAAGATAACTTAAAAAGCAGTCTTTTTGTGGTAGAAGTGATGGTTCCTCCATACTTGTAACAAGAAGTAGAATTTACAATTTTGGCTATATGAAGTTTGCACAGAACTAAATAATGATCTGAGATATCATCACTTGGCTGAATAATTTCAACACTATCAACATCAATTCCATTTGACAGTATTAAATCTAGAGTATGATTTCGACAATGAGTAGGTCCTGAAACGTGTTGTCTAATCCCAATAGAGTTCAGAATGTCTATAAATGCTGATCCCAATACATCTTTTTCATTATCCATATGGATATTAAAATCACCAACTATAAAAACTTTATCTGCAGCCAGAACTAACTCGGATGTAAAATCACCAAACTCTTTAATAAAGTCTGTATGGTGCCCTGGTGGCCTGTATACAGTAGCCAGTACAAACATAACAGGGGATTTATCATTAACATTGGTTTCTCTGGATAATGTTATATGAAGCACCATTACTTCAAACGAGTTATACTTGAAGCCTGCCCTCTGAGAAATCCTGAAAACGTTGTTATAAATTGAAGCAACACCTCCCCCTTTGCCTTTTAGACGCAGCTCATGTTTATTTCAGTAATTTTAACGAGTGGACTCATTTAAAATAATGTAATCATCAGGTTTTAGCCAGGTTTCTGTCAAACAGAGCACATCTATATTATGATCAGTGATCATATTATTTACAAAAAGTGTTTTCGTAGAAAGGGATCTGATATTCAATAAGCCAAGCTTTATCATTTGTTTATCCATATTGCATCTGTTTTTTATTTGTTGAACCCCAATTAAATTGTTCATCCTAACTTGGTTTGGTCGTTTTTTGTATTTTCTAGTTCGGGGAACAGACACAGTCTTTATAGTGTGATATCTAGGTGAAAAAGTCTCTATGTGCTGAGAATTAGCTGACCTCTGTGATGGGAGGCAGCTAGCAGACGGTCGGTTTAGCCAGTCTGTGCTTCCTGACCTGGGCCCCAGTTAGTCAAGTATAAACACTAAGACTATTTGCCATATTTCTAGAGAGAAGAGTGGCGCCACCCCAGGAGGGATGAAGACCATCTCTTTTCAACAGGTCAGGTCTGCCCCAAAAGCTTGTCAAATTGTCTATGAAACCTATGTTATTCTGTGGGCACCACTTAGACATCCAGCCATTGAGTGATGACAATCTGCTATGCATCTCATCACCACGGTAAGCAGGGAGGGGACCAGAGCATATTACAGTGTCTGACATCGTGCTTGCAAGTTCACACACCTCTTTAAAGTTATTTTTAGTGATCTCCGACTGGCGAAGTCGAACATCATTAGCGCCGGCATGAATAACAATCTTATTGTATTTACGTTTAGCATTAGCCAGCACTTTTAAATTTGCCAAGATGTCAGGCGCTCTGGCTCCCGGTAAACATTTGACTATGGTGGCTGGTGTCTCTATATTCACGTTCTGTACAATAGAATCACCAATAACTAAAGCACTTTCATCAGGTTTCTCAGTGGGTGCATCACTGAGTGGGGAGAACCTGTTTAATGTTTTGATCGGAACAGAAGAGCGGTGTTTTGACCCACGACTACGCTGCCTCACTGTCACCCATGTAACAGAAATGAGTCGAACCAGACAAATTAAAGAGTCTAAAAGCTGTGTGCATTGAAACACGAGCTGAATTCCTCAGGAAGTCATAAATCAGTTCTAGTGCCACAATAGCCAAGCAAGATGACCAACCAACTTGGTCACACAACAGCTTTCAACATAAACACCACTGGAACAATTATTTACAATTTCAATTCGAAGAAGAGAAATTTGGTGTCAAATTTGTTGTTCGTAATTGAAATGCAACGCTGGACATCACATGGAAACCCATGAGTTAAACACTTACATTAACTTCCCCCCCCCCCCCACCTACCAGAACCAGACTGAAATTCCTAAGGGGGAAGGGATTTTGTCTCCACAAAAGTCTTTGTCATGAGAATGGCAAAGAAACTGCTTTTAGTACATATAGATGCACCAGAATGAACTCAAAAAGACTCATAAATGAATCAGTCCATCGCATCACTCCATATTCATTTATGTGTAACCCACACATTTGACTATCATGTTATAATCACTTATTGTGTATGTTTTTTTAAATAACTATGGTATAGCTGAAGGGTACATAGTCGTGTTTGATATGTGTGTGATGGAATTTTCTTGCTTGATATTGTCCTGACAATCATTTATTTGTAAAATATATCATAATCTGGTAATAGGAATCATGTCCGAAAATTAGACCCTGCAAATTCGGACCACATGATTGGTAAGATAAACAAATGATTTATGATACCCCCGAGCCAAGACAATATCTGATTGGTCAAGACAACATTTGAGGTGTGGCCAACAGGCCACTTTAAATACTTTGGACACCATGAAATCTTGCTTTTTAGTCTGCTTTCAGAATCTGCTTTTAGTGTCTGCTAAGCGCGGTTGCAGCGTGCTTGAGCCTGCACGCCTGCTACTTAGCCACGATGAGAAGGAACACAACCTAGTCTCGTCAAACTTGATTTATTTTCTTTTCCGTTTGAGAGTTTCGTGTTCTGAGTTAAGTTTTGTAACGTCGAGTCTCCGACGCCTGACCTCGTCTGCGCGTTTCAACTCCAACCAGCCACACAACTCTGCACCTTCAGCCAACGCCCAACAACCACGGGCTTCCCAAGACGTCACTTCAGCCACTACTGAACTTCCAGCCAATCAATGACCTCGGGATACACCTTTCACCGGGACTCTTTCACAGGAGACGCAAGTAACATTACCTCCAGACTGTGACCTTTGCTGGTGTATCTAATATAATTTTAACCTCACTGAGGAACTCAATGCGAGGGCTAATTACGTGATTGATGGTTGTTCATGTCTATGCAATTTAACGTATTGCTGTGAACTTGGGATTCCATATTTCCATTCTCTTAAACGCATCTTTCCCTAACTTTCGATCTTCCTGCAACTTGTGTGAATGTGTGTGTGTGTGCGTTTATGTGTTAGATTAGTTTATATGTCTTAGATTTATCTAATAAAGCCTTATTCATATTGAAAAGAGAAGTATCTTGTGTTTTGTGCTTACAAGTTAATGTCTTAAACTGCCGATCTTGTTACTGTGCTAATTGATAGTGTTTCACTATAGTTTGGATATTAGTATCCAGCGCAGATTTTATGTTAAACGGCTCGTTCACTGAACCGCAGGGCGTCTAAGTGACCAGCCGTGAAACAGTGATTCTGTTCAAATTCCCTTTAAAATCTTAAATGATTCCCTTTGAGCTAAATTGACCTGTTTCCCTTACACCCAGTTGCCCTGCTGCAGAGGCTCTGCCGGAACCGGACAATGTACAGGAATCCCTGAGCTAGACGCATCCAAAGGAAAGGGATTCGTGTCTCTAATTCTGAAATCTTCTCTGTCAGCCTAACTATTTCCCTGCATTTATCACATGTGAATCCCTCATCTGCGACAGAGATAGATAAACTGTACATGTGGCAAGAGGTGATGAAATATTCTTACTGCGGTTGTTTGATGAACTTGTAAAAAACAAAGTTCATCAAACTTGTGGGGTATAAAATAGAATTGGGATTGGGCCAAATAATAGTCAGAAGAGGATCTATAGCCGCATTTCCACTGTCGGGCCAGTGCGAGCCAGGGCTTAAAGCGGGCCGGGCTGGGCTCATAGCCCCGGGCCAGTAGCACCGAGGCCAGAATAGCGCAGGGTTTCCACAGTCAAGGCCTGAAGCTCCGCTGCGCGTCACTAAAACACGCCCTTTACACGCCTCTCAGAACAACGTCCTGCAACCTCATCATTTCACCAACAAAGAGAAGTTATCAGAAAACTAAGAAATAAGTCACTGGAACATGTGCGATCACAAAACGAGCATGATAAAAGCGGCCGCTTGTTTGCATGCTTTGTTATATATTCAAATTCAATCCATCGATGTTTTAACTATAGAATAAGTGATAGCCTACATTGATCATATTGATTTAATTTATCAAGACTCAAAATTAATCACACAAATTCACTTATTTCTATTTTATTTATTTATTTTTAACGCTTATGAAAATAGCCTGCTTATTCAGTCGTCTGTTTCTCTTTATTTGTAGTCACAGTAGCCGTTACATTAAGAATGAATGATAATATCTTTATTTTTATTTAAATCTCCCGAACAAAAACATTATTATATTTTTATGATAGGCTACGTGGAGCTAAACTCTCGAGACGAGGCTTGTGACAGATAGCTAATATAACTAAGTTACTAAATAATTACACGATTGTGACAGAGAATAAGAAGATGATGATTTCTTCAAGCGGTCATATTTACCATGTTTAATGTTAATGCCAAGCGTGCATATCTTTTACATCGCTTATAAATATTTCTGCTTTGTATGGTATTTATAATCCACATTAGATCAAGTTATTTCAAAGACTCGCTGCTGACTTAAAGTGAGTTTTGAACTTGACTTATTTAAAAAAGTGTTTAATGCTGGTGTTAAAGCTCTTTCTGAAATGATCCGCAGCACAGACTCTCTATTTTTATAAAAGCTCCCGAACAAAAATCATTATTATATTTTGATTATCTCTCTGAAATGATCCGCGCGGACGCTCTCTAGACGCTGAGAAACTCCGCCTTTGTTCAGAACCCCTCCTCTAGCCCCAGCTGGCCCGCTTTGGCCCAAGGTTTTCGTCGGGCCAAAAAACCCTGGCCGTTGGCCCCAAGGAAGCCCCGGCGAGGCACGATCAAGCCCCGGAAGTGACTGTGGAAACGCGACTGGCCCTGGCACGCACTAGCACGCCCGGCTTAAGCTCGATAGTGGAAACACGGCTTATGACTTCTGGAAGCACCTCTTTTAGGAGCTTAGATGGTATAGGGTCTAACATACATGTTGTTGGTTTAGATGATTTAACAAGTTTATACAATTCTTCCTCTCCTATAGTAGAGAATGAGTGGAACTGTTCCTCAGGGGGTCTATAGTGCACTGTCTGATGCGATACTGTAGCTGGCGGCTGAATGGTTACAATTGTATCTCTAATAGTATCGATTTTAGAAGTAAAGTAGTTCATAAAGTCATTACTGCTGTGATGTTGGGAAATGAGTGTGACCCATACTCAGAATTCGTGCTCTGTATTTGATGCATCCAAAGTGTTCTCTCTCTCTCTCTCACACGCACACACACACACTGTGAACACACACCCGGAGCAGTGGGCAGCGCCTGGGGAGCAGTTGTGGGTTCGGTGCCCTGCTCAAGGTCACCTCAGTCATGGTATTGAAGGTGGAGAGAGCACTGTACATTCACTCACCCCAACTACAATCCCTGCCAGCAAGAGACTAGAACCTGCAAACTTCTGGTTACAAGTCTGCTTTACTTGTAACCAAAAAAAATACTTTATTAGTATTTTATGTTTCCTTTTAATTAGAGTTTTAAATGTTTATATATTAAATTATTTTAGAAGCCTACTTTTTTTGTCTTCCTGTTTTATGTCAGTTTTAATGTATTGCTGAAGTGAGGACAGTTTTTATGGCATTGTTCCTAATTGAATGTGTTCTGATCTCTGTATTGATGGTTCAGTGCATTGTTTGTCTTGAATATCTCATTCAGTCGATCAGTTCTGTCAGTGTGTGTGTGTAGGCATCTGCTTGTATTGTTGCTGTCCCTTCACCCATCCCTCAGGTTTCACGATTCAAGATTTTTAATCATCACATACACGATTATATGGAGCATATATGGGGAGAGCAGACCCTGAGATGCGTTCAGCTATGTGCAGAACTCTCTGCAGGGATTTGGAGTCTTGACTGGAGCTGTTCCCATACCACACTGAGTGTATGTGTGTGTGTTTGTGCTGCATGGGAACAGCCAGAGAATGGAGGTGGAGGTGGAGAGGAGAGCAGGGGGAGGATCCAATGCTACGGCCGACTTTCTTTTCACTAAATCTGGAGTTGAGTTTAGAAAAGTCTGAAATGACAAATGAGAAAGCAATGAGCTCCGAGCAGCAGTGATCCTGGACTAAATCTGAATCCTCAGCACAGACGGCTTCTTTCCTGCAGTCCGCAGCAGATTTATACCTAAACTATGTTGAGAGCTGCGACTCTCCACCAGACAAGGTAAGCTCAGCTCTGTCTGTGTGTGTTCATGAATCAGTCTTCATACTGCATTCAGTGCTTTTGTGGATTCAGATGACAGCTGTATTTAGTGCCTCAGATCTGTGTGTGTGATTGCACTAATATATTTAGACAGCACTGTGTGTGAATGAGCTGCATGTTTCATTCTGTAGGAGCAGTTCTCACTTTTCTGCTGTGGGGCAGCTCATAGCTTCTCTTTCAAAGCTTGATGAGATTATTAGTTACATCTTATCGAGTATCAAAGCGCATTGCCATAAAATCCCAAGACACAGACAGTTGTATAAAGATAGCAGTGACTTGTGATTGCAGGCTTTGAGATCTTGAGACATTGATGACTCTTTTGGGAAACTCTGCAGGAGGCCAGTTTCAGGAAAAACATCTGCAAATTTAGCATTAGCTTCTCTTAAGTCCTTAATGTACTTAAGGTGCTCTATTTTCTCGCAATAATTTTGTCCTTACAGTAATATACCAAAAATGATTCTTTAGTACTTCTTAAGATAAACTTAAGATCATCTTATTGTGCTATTTTGGGACACTATGAATATAAACTAAAATGTGCTTTTAACATACTATCTCTGTATTTAAAATGCATTTTGTCACCACTTGTAGTACACTTGCATGTACTAGTGTATTGTCACGGGAGGAGCACAAGACAGACACAGTGGGCGTGGCGTCAGGCCTCGGAGAGGCTTTTATTAACAGAAAATCAAATAAAACAAGGGGATAAAAGTGGCCAAAGGGGGAAAGTGTCCAAAATAACAGGAAATCTGGTGTCCTCGTCGTGCTGCAGGGTTCGTGTGGGTTGGGCAGTGTTAATCGAGGAAGGGTCCAGGTAAGGGGCGGAGTCCGGTGGCCGCACGCGCTCCCCTCTTCGGTCCGGGGCGTGAGGGGCGGCGGCTTCCTCTAGCGGCCGCATCACTCTCGTTGGCCGCGGCGCTGGCAGGGGATGGACGGCCCGGCATCCTGGCCCGTCAGCCGTGTAAACAGGTGCGGTTCTCTTCCGGATCGCGGGTCCGGCAGCTCACGTCTCTTGTGGCGTGGGAGTCCCTCAACGCACCCTTCCTGGACCCACGAGGACACCAGTGTGCATGCACGGGGAAGAGACCGGTCTCCCGAGGAGAGGCGCGTTGGGCTTTTAAACAGCGGCGGTGATGAGGCTCCATTTCCTTCAGGTGTGCCCCATCACACGCCGCCAGCCCTGACTCGTCCAGCGCCCCTCCTCTCACACCCACTCCAGTCGGGAGCCTGGTGAAGGGTGGCGATTTAGGACGGGGTGCCGGTGACAATCAGGGAGGAGGCAGCTGACTCGTCACAGTATATAAAGATGTTTCAACTGTTTACTAATAATGGAAACTAAATAGATGTGATTAGTATATTAAGTGACAAATTGGAAAACAAAATGGGTGCGTGTAAATGTAGCACTTTAAGAATATTATGGAAGTGTACTTTTTCACGTGGGACAGTTTTAATGTTCTTAAGTATTCAGAATCAGAATCAGAATCAGAAAGAGCTTTATTGCCAAGTATGTTTGCGCATACAAGGAATTTGTTTTAGTGACATAAGCTTCCAGTACACAGAGACATCAACACACACACACAAAATAAAAAGTAGGCAAATAGATAAGTGTATAAACAATTGTGCTATAAATGATAATGGAATAGGATTGAATAAGATGCAGGGATGTACTAGGATGGAGGGGTAACAAATAAATATAAGGATATTGCACTTTTGTTTGCATAAGCATAAGTGGGGAACATTTAACTGTTCATGAGGTAGATTGCCTGGGGGAAGAAACTGTTTTTGTGCCTTACAGTTCTGGTATTTGCGGCTCTGAGGCGCCGGCCAGATGGCAAAAGTTCAAAAATGGGGTGACTTGGATGTGAGGGATCCAGAGTGATTTTATGAGCCCTTTTCCTCACTCTGGATGTACAGTATTGTTCAAAATAATAGCAGTACAATGTGACTAACCAGAATAATCAAGGTTTTTAGTATATTTTTTATTGCTACGTGGCAAACAAGTTACCAGTAGGTTCAGTAGATTGTCAGAAAACAAACAAGACCCAGCATTCATGATATGCACGCTCTTAA
This sequence comes from Carassius auratus, assembly GCF_003368295.1. NCBI lineage: Eukaryota > Metazoa > Chordata > Actinopteri > Cypriniformes > Cyprinidae > Carassius > Carassius auratus. Next base: position 30,234,888 of record NC_039269.1, read on the forward strand.
GGCTGTGCAATTGGGCAATTAGTTGAATTAGTTGAAAGGGGTGTGTTCAAAAAAATAGCAGTGTGGCATTCAATCACTGAGGTCATCAATTTTGTGAAGAAACGGGTGTGAATCAGGTGGCCCCTATTTAAGGATGAAGCCAACACTTGTTGAACATGCATTTGAAAGCTGAGGAAAATGGGTCGTTCAAGACATTGTTCAGAAGAACAGCGTACTTTGATTAAAAAGTTGATTAGAGAGGGGAAAACCTATAAAGAGGTGCAAAAAATGATAGGCTGTTCAGCTAAAATGATCTCCAATGCCTTAAAATGGAGAGCAAAACCAGAGAGACGTGGAAGAAAACGGAAGACAACCATCAAAATGGATAGAAGAATAACCAGAATGGCAAAGGCTCAGCCAATGATCACCTCCAGGATGATCAAAGACAGTCTGGAGTTACCTGTAAGTACTGTGACAGTTAGAAGACGTCTGTGTGAAGCTAATCTATTTTCAAGAATCCCCCGCAAAGTCCCTCTGTTAAAAAAAAGGCATGTGCAGAAGAGGTTACAATTTGCCAAAGAACACATCAACTGGCCTAAAGAGAAATGGAGGAACATTTTGTGGACTGATGAGAGTAAAATTGTTCTTTTTGGGTCCAAGGGCCACAGGCAGTTTGTGAGACGACCCCCAAACTCTGAATTCAAGCCACAGTACACAGTGAAGACAGTGAAGCATGGAGGTGCAAGCATCATGATATGGGCATGTTTCTCCTACTATGGTGTTGGGCCTATTTATCGCATACCAGGGATCATGGATCAGTTTGCATATGTTAAAATACTTGAAGAGGTCATGTTGCCCTATGCTGAAGAGGACATGGCCTTGAAATGGTTGTTTCAACAAGACAATGACCCAAAACACACTAGTAAACGGGCAAAGTCTTGGTTCCAAACCAACAAAATTAATGTTATGGAGTGGCCAGGCCAATCTCCAGACCTTAATCCAATTGAGAACTTGTGGGGTGATATCAAAAATGCTGTTTCTGAAGCAAAACCAAGAAATGTGAATGAATTGTGGAATGTTGTTAAAGAATCATGGAGTGGAATAACAGCTGAGAGGTGCCACAAGTTGGTTGACTCCATGCCACACAGATGTCAAGCAGTTTTAAAAAACTGTGGTCATACAACTAAATATTAGTTTAGTGATTCACAGGATTGCTAAATCCCAGAAGAAAAAAAATGTTTGTACAAAATAGTTTTGAGTTTGTACAGTCAAAGGTAGACATTGCTATTTTTTTGAACACACCCCTTTCAACTAATTGCCCAATTGCACAGCCTTAAGAGCGTGCATATCATGAATGCTGGGTCTTGTTTGTTTTCTGACAATCTACTGAACCTACTGGTAACTTGTTTGCCACGTAGCAATAAAAAATATACTAAAAACCTTGATTATTCTGGTTAGTCACATTGTACTGCTATTATTTTGAACAATACTGTATACAGTTCTTGAAGGGTGGGTAGGGGAGCACCAATAATCCTTTCAGCAGTCCGAACAGTTCTCTGTAGTCTTCTGATGTCTGATTTTGTTGCTGAACCAAACCAGACAGTTATAGAAGTACACAGTACAGACTCAATGACGGCTGAGTAGAACTGTTTCAGCAGCTCCTGTGGCAAGTTAAACTTCCTCAGCTGGCGAAGGAAGTACAACCTTTGTTGGGCCTTTTTTTACAATGGAGTCAATGTGATTGTCCCACTTCAGGTCCTGAGAAATGGTGGTTCCCAGGAATCTGAATGACTCCACTGCAGTCACAGTGCTGTTCATGATGGTGAGTGGGGAAAGTGCAGGTGGGTTTCTCCTGAAGTCCACGATCATCTCCACTGTTTTGAGCGTGTTCAGCTCCAGGTTGTTAAGACTGCACCAGACAGCCAGCTGCTCAACCTCTTGTCTGTAAGCAGACTCATCACCGTCCTGGATGAGGCCGATGACTGTAGTGTCATCTGCAAACTTCAGGAGCTTGACAGAGGGGTCTTTAGAGGTGCAGTCATTGGTGTACAGGGAGAAGAGCAGAGGGGAGAGAACACATCCCTGAGGGGCACCAGTGTTGGTGGTGCAGCTGTTTGACATGAATTTCCCCAGTCTCACTAACTGTTGCCTATCTGTCAGAAAGCTGGTGATCCACTGACAGATAGAGCTAGGAACAGAGAGCTGGGTCAGTTTGGTCTGGAGGGTTGTTGGGATGATGGTGTTGAAAGCTGAACTAAAGTCCACAAACAGGATCCTCACATAAGTCCCTGTTTTGTCCAGATGTTGCAGGATGAAGTGCAATCCCATGTTGATTGCATCATCCACGGACCTGTTTGCTCGGTAAGCAAACTGCAGGGGGTCCAGTAAGGGTCCAGTGATGTCCTTCAGATAACCCAGAACCAGTTTTTCAAACGACTTCATGACGACAGATGTTAGAGCCACAGGCCTGTAGTCGTTAAGTCCTGTTATCTTGGGTTTCTTTGGGATGGGGATGATGGTGGAGCGTTTGAAGCAGGAAGGCACTTCACACAACTCCAGGGATCTGTTGAAGATCTGTGAAAAGGTGGGGGCCAGCTGGTCAGCACAGATTTTCAGACAGGCTGGTGTAACGCCATCTGGGCCTGGTGCTTTTCTTCTTTTGTTCTTCTTGAAGACCTGGCGCACATCATCTTCACAGATTTGAAGAGCAGGAGGTGTGGAACGGGGGATTGCAGGAGGTGTTAATGGTTGTGTAGGGAGATGGTCAGAATGGGTGTTGGGGGTTTCAAATCTACAATAAAACTCATTCAGGTCGTTAGCAAGCCGTTGATTAGCCTCAGTGCAAGGGGATGGTGTCTTGTAGTTTGTGATGGCCCTCAGTCCTCTCCAAACTGAAGTTGAGTCGTTGGAAGAAAACTGGTCTTCCAACTTTTTTGCGTAGGTCTTTTTAGCCGCTCTGATCTCTTTGTTCAGTGTGTTCCTGGCCTGATTGTACAAGACCCTTAAGATTAAAGGTAAAGTAGATTAAAGATTAAAGGTAAAGTAAAGAAATAAAACCCAACAACTTTTATTCATAAAATATAGTGCAGTAAAAAGTATGACATAATGCTTTGGAATGTAGAGAAGTAAAAGTTTTCAAAAGAAAAACACTGATAAACTAGTGATACTTTTAAAATGTATTTGAATAATGTAAGAAAACTTCATAACTGTCCAATTCTCACATGTGTTGGCTAAAGTTCAGTGGTTTGGACACACGTCTGCTCTGAACATGTTGTTTGGTTTTGTTGTCTAATGCATCTAAATGCTACAGATAGCTGGTCCAGGGCTTGTCTTTACAGGGCTGGATCTCAGCACAGATTCTCTCTGGCTTCTCATGCCTGCAGGAGCTGGATCTTTTCCTCAGGATGACACGCGTTGATCCTAGGCATGTGTGGCCCAAGGTGGGTCTGTAGAGACATGTCTGAAGTTACTGGAAAACCATCCAGCCACCACTCCTGTAGTCAGATCAATCACATCACACAGTCATAAGGGTCAGTTTTTGGAAATTGAGGTATATACATCATCTGAAAGCGGAATAAACAGGCTTCCCTTTCAAGGGATCTTCAAAGTGCATCCTCTAGGGGTTGCTATGGGAAAAGTCTGGTTGTCACCCGTGTCTGAAGCATACATTGAAAAACACAAACAACACATTGGCCGGCGATAGCCCATGACCGGTGCGACTTTAGAATAAATAGGCACTGGGAGAACACTTCATCCTCTTCTTCATCTTCACTGACTGTTTTGTTAGAAGAATGCATTGTGAACATGGTAAGAGCGATCTTTTTTTCTATCATTATTGAGAGCACTAGCAAAATGTTTATGGGATTTGTGCATCCGTGTCATCACTAATTGACAGCTGATGACACACAGCTGATGACACACACTGTATCCATTGAACAGGATTTAATTTCTGAAATCGCAGAAAATCAGCCCTTTCTGACTGCGTTGTCGCTAGTGGACTTTAAAGCTGAATGCAGGGACTGTCCAGAACTGTCTCAGTTACGTCAGACAATTCAGACAGGTTAGCTTAAAGGGTTAGTTCAGCCAATAATCAAAATTATGTAATTAATAACTCACCCTCACGTCGTTACAAACCAGTGAGACCTCCGTTTATCTTCGGAACACAGTTTAAGATATTTTAGATTTAGTCCGAGAGCTCTCAGTCACTCCATTGAAACTGTGTGACCCTCTGATGTCACATGGAGTACTTTGATGATGTTTTTCTTACCTTTCTGGAAAAAAATAGCTAAAACTACGACTTTATTCGTCATTGTCTTCTCTTCCGTGTCTGTTGTGAGAGAGTTCAAAACAAATCAGTTTGTGATATCCGGTTGGCGAACAAATCATTCGATGTAACCGGATCTTTTTGAACCAGTTCACCAAATCGAACTGAATCGTTTTAAACCGGTTCACGTCTCCAATACGCATTAATCCACAAATGACTTAGGCTGTTAACTTTTTTTAATGTGGCTGACACTCCCTCTGAGTTAAAACAAACCAATATCCCGGAGTAATTAATTTACTCAAACAGTACACTGACTGAACTGCTGTGAAGAGAGAACTGAGGATGAACACCGAGCCGAGCCAGATAACGAACAATAGACTGACTCGTTCTTGAGTAGTTTTTGCTATTTTTGGACCAAAATGTATTTTCGATGATTCAAAAAATTCTCACTGACCCTCTGATGTAAATTTTTTAGCCGTCTTATAAAAAATGAGCCATCCTACTTTTAAAATCACTTTCAATGACAACTAATCTTAATTAAACATTATTGAAAGAAAAATTGGACGTTTCATACCATAATAAAATAAATTATTACACGATCATGGTTTGCCAAAACATGTGATTTGGCATTTCTTTAAAGACTATTTACACAGCTTACCCAGCCAGCAATGACATGTGGGGCCCAGATGGGTTAAGTACAGGTTCCATAGTTACAGTGTGGGCATGGGCTTCGGCTGGGTGAAATCAGCGGGTCTTGTGTAGGTTTTGTAGTATGCGTCCCACATAGGAAGTCCATATGACCTGATTACATGGGCCCCATAAGGGACAGGCATGGGCCAATTGGGCATGGGTTTGAACTGAGAACACATATATGGGTACTGCATAGCATATTTATGGGCCAAGTGGTCATGGGTTTGATCTGGGAACACATATATGGGTCTTGAATGGCATATTTATGGTCCAAGTGGGCATGGGTTTGAACTGGGAATGCAAATATGGGTCCTGCCTTGCATATTTATGGGCAAAGTGGGCATGGGTTTGAATTGGGAACACATATATGGGTCCTGCATAGCATATTTATGTGCTAAGTTGGGTTTGAACTGGGAACACATGGGTCCTGCATGGCAGAGGTGCAAAGTAACTATGTAGGCCTATTGAGTTATGTAATTACTTACTGTACAATTTTTAGTAACTTGTAGTAACTCTACATGTAGGCTAATCAAGCATGTTGAGATTGAGTAATTGTAACTCAATACATTTCAAGTCATGCTAGTCACCAAAGAGCAAACATTGCATACATGTAGATGTTTTGCCAAAACAATCCATCAGTCATTTTTGTTAGTCAGACAGAAAATGAAAAATGTAACTTCCCAAAAATTATGCTGATTAGTGGACTCTCAGAAAGGTAGCACTTCAAATAATAGCCCAGTCCCAGACGCCTGTCCCTTGGGGTAGAAACACATATTTAGACAACTAGGGATGCTCAATATTATCAGCAGATATTGGCTTTAAAATTCAATATCAGTAAATATCAGTATCGGTATAAAGATCCTTACAGAGCCCACTTTAAGCCCATAGGGGCATTCACAGTTGAATCCTGGTGCAAGCCCACTTTAAAAGCCTTTAGGCAGGTGTGGCCCAAATGGGTCTGACATGAATTACCCAGACCCACATAAGACCCTTACAGGTCCCACTTAAAACCCATCTTGGCATCCACGGCTGGCCCCCGTGTGGATCCCGGGTGCAAGCCCATTTTAAACGCCCTTTAAGCAGGTGGGGCCCAAATGGATCTGTCATGAATTGCCCCGGTTAAGATCCCACAAAACACCCTTATAGATCCATTTTAAAGCCCATCTGGGCATCCACGGCTGGATTCTGGGTGCAAACCCACTTTAGACCCATTTGGGCAGGTGGGGCCCAAATGGGTCTGAAATGAATTGCCCAATTAAGACCCATGTAATAGCCTTACAGGTCCCACTTTTAGTATGTCTGGGCTTCCAAGGCTTGCCCCAATGTGGATCACGGGTGCAAGCCCATAATGGGGCCCACATTTATCACCCATGATTTATCACCCTCATCTGGGCCCCACAGGTCATTGCTGGCTGGGATTTATCCACTGGACTTAGTGATCATTAACAATAGTGTGTCTAGTATTAAAGAGATTGTGATTCAGTGTTGTAGAGTAATATTTTAGTATATTTTATTTTTGTGTCTTTGTCTTTTTCCACTGCTGTATTTAAAAGAAATACTGAACCATGAATTCAAACCCAAGGTACATAAAGAACCACCTTTTGTTTATTTTATCTTCTTGTGTTTTTGTAATTTTGTATCATTACTTCCCTACCCAAGAACCTGAAAAATAATTTAACAGCTAGCATGATTTCCCCACACCCACATCAGTCATTAATGAAGAGTGAAGTTCCTCTCAGTTCATCATCTTCATCAAGTGAGATTGATCAGAAAACATTGTACAGAGCTGACTGAAACACCACAGCACTCATTTAAACTCTTACTGTTATTAGGAGGGAAGAAATTCTCAGTTCTCAATACTTCTTTCAAACATTTCTGATTCATTGAATTGTTAAGGATATGAAGAAATAAGAGCCAGACCTTGTTCTTCAATGGTACCATACACAAGTAGTTTTATTCATTTAAAGGTCCCGTTCTTCTTGATCCCATGTTTTAAACTTTAATTAGTGTGTAATGTTGTTGTTTTCTTGATCTTGATCTTAGTGCTGCGTTCGACACCATAGATCATGACATACTCATAGATCGATTACAAAACTATACAGGTATTCAAGGGCAGGCTCTAAGATGGTTTAGATCCTACCTGTCCGATCGCTACCATTTTGATACTCAGCTATATATCTCAACGAGACCAGATGAAACTTCCCAATTATCTAAGCTAACAGAGTGTGTTAAAAATGTAAAAGATTGGATGACAAATAATTTTCTCCAATTAAATTCAGATAAGACAGAGATACTAATTATTGGACCAAAAAACACTATACAGAATCTTGTAGATTACAATCTGCAACTAGACGGATGTACTGTTACTTCCTCTACAGTCAGAAATCTGGGTGTCATATTAGACAGCAATTTGTCTTTTGAAAATCATATTTCCAATGTTACAAAAACTGCATTCTTCCATCTTAGAAACATTGCCAAGCTACGAAACATGTTATTTGTTTCTGATGCAGAAAAGCTAGTTCATGCATTCATGACCTCTAGACTGGACTATTGTAATGCACTTCTAGGTGGTTGTCCTGCCTCGTCAATAAACAAGCTACAGGTAGTCCAAAATGCAGCAGCTAGAGTCCTTACCAGGTCAAGAAAATATGATCATATTACCCCAATTTTACACTCTCTGCACTGGCTACCTATTAAGTTCCGTATCAGTTACAAATTATCATTACTTACCTATAAGGCCCTAAATGGTTTAGCTCCTGTGTACCTAACTAGCCTTCTACCACGTTACAACCCATCACGCACCCTAAGGTCACAAAACGCTGGACTTTTGGTAGTTTCTAGGATAGCAAAGTCCACTAAAGGAGGTAGAGCTTTCTCACATTTGGCTCCCAAACTCTGGAATAGCCTTCCTGATAATGTTCGGGGTTCAGACACACTCTTTCTGTTTAAATCTAGATTAAAAACACATCTCTTTCGCCAAGCATTCGAATAATGTATCTTTTAAATTGTGAGTGTAGTTGCATCTGATCAAAGGTGCATTTTTTATTCATTAGCTTGGGTTAAACTAATTTTACTTTGTTGGATCAGCAGCTATGCAAATGATGTCTCTATTTTGTTTCTATGTTTCGCCACGGGATGTAACTAGGATTTACACAAGCTCCAGTCTGGATCCAGAACACCTGAGAAGAGATGATGCTGACCCTCAGAGGACCTCAGATGATGCTGACCCTGAATCAACAAACAGAACTAACAATTATTGCTAAATGTGTGACTGCATCATATAATAACTTAATTAATAATATTGATAGTTCATCGTCTAGCTGACTACGTCTTGTATTATTATTTTTATTTTTTCTAAAATCCTGTCAAATGTGCACAAACTACTAGCTAAAACTAAATATTGTAGAAACATAATTTTCTGTAAAGTTGCTTTGTAACGATTTGTTTTGTAAAAAGCGCTATACAGATAAACTTGAATTGAATTGAATTTTCCTAATGAATGTTGTTCAGTTGCTTTGACGCAATGTATTTAGTTTAAAGCGCTATATAAATAAAGGTGACTTGACTTGTTAGAGTATAAAATAATATCTGTAAAATTCTAAAGCTCATAGTTCAATGCCAAGCGAGAGATTTTATTTAACAGAATTCGCCTACAAAAAATGACCCGTTTGGACTACATCCCTCTAGTTCCTGCAGTAATGAGGTCCCTAAAACAGTTTTTTGACTAACCTCCGCCCACATGAATTCACAAACAGGGGGCGTGGTCTTGTTGCGCTCGCACAGAGAAGGAGGAAGAGTTGAGTTTGTAGAGTGCGTTTGTCGCCATGTCGTCGAAATGCTGTTATTTCCATCTCGCAGTCCGATCACCTTTGTTTGGCCTTCCCAGGGATGCTGTACTTAGAAATCAATGGTTACAATTTATGTTTAAATCCGTTCCCAAAAATTATAATCGACTTGTAAAACTATGTGCAGCACATTTTGCTGAGGGCAGCTTCCTCAATCTCAATCAGTTTAATGCCGGATTCGCACAAAGATTATTCTTGAAAGATGGAGCAGTTCCCTCTTTGTCTGGAGAAGGCGTTGTTTATGGACCACAACCGGTAAGTGTATTTTATTATTTAAGTTGGTGCGTTTAACAGTTTCTGTAACTTATTACACAAAGGGCAACGCTGTTTAGCTTTGTTAACTAGATGTTAGGGCTGTGCAAAAAAATCTAATGTGATTTTCATGCGCATCTCGTTAGTAAAAACGCTCCTGTGATTAGAAGTACATCTCCAGCACGTGTGTTCAGATCAGGATTGCCAGGTTTTCAAAACAAATCCTGCCCACTTGCTTCTCAAAACTACTCCAAAACTAGCCCAATCACGTTTGCAGGAGGGCAGCGTGCGCTCAGCTGCAGTCGAATCACAACACAGGAACCACTGGCCCAATCAGAACTCGTTACGTATTTCTGAAGGAGGGACTTCATAGAATAAGGAAGTCATCAGCCCATTTTTATGACAGTGAAAACAGCGGTATACAGATAGGCGAATTGTGTGAAAAATACTGTGTTTTTTACACACGAAACATGAACACATGTTATATTGCACACTGTAAACACAATCAAAGCTTCAAAAAAGCACAGGACCTTTAAACGAGTTACTCCTGAATGTTAAAGACAAGCATCCTTTTACAGTCACAGACATGTTTGAATTCTGTCATACATCGATCTACAACTGAAAGGGTAAGATCTTGACTGCAGGTGTTTTAGTGAAGGACATGTTCAGTCCTGAGGGCAAGCCATGATCTGAGGAGCCGCTCTGGCGCATCAGTCTCTCTAGGGGCAGGAATCTATTATGTATGAAGGACTTTTGATGTCTTCTAAGTTCGGACATTGTATTGTAACTCCTCCCGCATGGAGGGCAGTAATACGGCTTCACTTCCATGTGAACCATCTCGTGTGATTTCAGGTGTGTTGCCAGATTAAAACCCTTCCCACACTGAGGACAGATGTGGGGCTTCACATCAGAGTGGGTTTGGAGGTGATAATTGTACAGTGTTTTTTTTAGAAACCCCTTCCCACACTGCTGGCACGTGAAAGGTTTCTCTCCGGTGTGGAGCTTAATGTGTCCTGACAGACTTGTTCTGTGAGTGAATCTCCTTCCACAGTGAGGGCACGTGTACGGCTTCTCTCCGGTGTGGATTCGGACGTGATCCGTGAGGCTTCCTTTGTATTTAAACAGTTTTCCGCAGTGAGAGCAGGAGAAAGGCGTCTCTCCGGTGTGGATTCTCATGTGCTCCATCAGGCTTCTCTTACACGTGAAACTCTTTCCACACTGACCGCAGCTGCACGACTCTCTTTTCTGTGACACTTTCTTTCTAGAAGAGTTTTTATTCAGTTCTTCTTCACTTTCCTCTTCCATCAGGTCTGAAAAGAAAGAAATTAAGTGGTTAAAAATATCAGTTTTGACTCTTTAAATGTTAACATTCTCATTTTTACTGTGTCAATGGGAAATAACTATTTGGTTATCAAAATTCGTCATAATGTCTCGTGTTCATGTAACTCAGAAGAAAGTCTTTCAGATTTGGAAGGACGTGAGTAAATGATGCTGTCGAAGCTAATACTTGTTCAAAAACAATCACGTTTTTTTCATATTTTTCTGCTTATTCTGAAAAATATATATTTATTTTTGTTCGGTGAATATACTGTCATTTATGTTAATATAAAAATACATTTTAAAATACAGAAACATTAATCATTAATTAACATCATTCATTTTAATAAGTAAAGATTCTGAAAGCATTGAAGGAGATCCAATAATAATTGAATATATATTTACAGTAGTAACAACAAATGCCTTTATTATTATATGATATGAATAATATCATGTTTTTAAATATGCTGTTTTCATGCTAAATATGGTGATTATCTCTAATATGGATTATATATGATATTTACCTTCTGAACCTAACCATGCCATGTCAACAAATGGAAAAGTCCGCCATCTATTAATTATCATGCTAATTACTGTTTCTTTAGGCACAAAAGTAGGGTTGCTTTTACCACAAATATCATACTTACATATTCTTTCATTATTTAAAAAAAAAAATGTTGCTTTAATTATCTTAAACAAAACAGAAAATCTTTAAGAAGACATTTGTCTCAAAATATTATGCATTAATTTTAGTGATTCAAATTTTCTACTTCAATCTGCTACAACATTTTTAAAAGCATAATCATCTCATCAATCATCAATCATTTTAAAAGCGCAGAATCATCTCAGCGCTCGAGCGTCTTAAAACCGGATGTTGATGAAGTGCTCCACGTGTGCGCGCCGCCTAGTGGTTCAGAGGAACATCACATCACGCCTTTAGCCCGCTGCACCTCATCTTTATTCCGTTCATTTTTTTTTTTTTAAATGAATGTATACAATAAAAGTTTTTATTTATTTATTTTATTTTTTTATAAATAAAACATCCTTAATACAACTGGGTTTAGATTTGGTATCTGGTGCTGTTTGTTGTAAATGTTTGAGAAAGTAACTAAAGCTGAAAACACACACTGTGCCTCGCTACAGCAGACAGATGATCTTTCCTCTCTCACAAACACACACAGATTCAGTGTTCCTCACAGTCACTGCATTCGCCACTGACCTTCATCATATTCTGTCACATAATAACCGCGAAAGAAAGTTATGCACATGTTTAGAGATCGCGTATTCATGCGCTGCTGTGTTGTACTGCGTGTTTCGGCGATCTGACTCTTATGATCCATGAAAGCAATCAATAACTCCCAGATGATCTGGTGAACTGCTGAAGAATCATTGACTCAAACCTTTCTGTTCGCCGCTCTCTTCGTCTGTGTGTGCGCGTGTTTCTGGATCCGGGTCTTCTCGCTCCTGTTCAACAGACTCCATCCTCACAACAGTGAGACTCTTCAGCTGCTCTGCTTCCTCTCGACTGAGGGATCACACTCAGGGCTTTCTGCATTTACAGCTGGAGGAGTGGCTTCCTGGAGATCTCCGTCTGCAGCTCCTAGTGATTCATTTATTAAGAGATAACGTCTTCTGAAGAAATAACAACGCTAAACAATCTAAACAAGAGAAAATGTGGTGAATCTGAGTGAAACTACACTCAAGAAGGAGCCATTTAACAAACTGAGTCTAAACTATAACACAAAACATTGCACTTCTACATGAACTCCTGCATTATACTACAGAAGAGAGATCCTCATCACAGTATGATCAGACAGACCACAGGGAATCATCTCGTCTGAGTTCTGGAGCACAGGCGTCCTGCGGTTCTTCTCTTCTGTGAAGCAGACGCTCTGTCTGAGGACATTAGATTTGTGACAGATATGTAGAATAAGGGAGGAACAATATGTGCAAATATTAAATGTAAAGTCATTTTAACAAAAGGTTTATACCAAAAACAAAATGTGTTTAAAATAAAGTAGCCTGTATTATTGCTCTGCATGTATGTCATCATTCTTAGTCAGTTTGTTTACTCCACAATGAACAGATTTATGCTTATTTTATTCAATTTGAATAGCTTAAATACATTTTATTCATAATCAAAATATCTACATCAAATAGTTGCAGATAGTTAATGATAAAGTTTGCCATGATTTTTTTGCAGGCAGAAATCTGTTTCATGTATGACAGACAATTATACATCACATTAAATGTAGCACTTTAAAGTTCCACATGGAATATTATATCCAATTACATAAAATACATCAATCTTCAGTTGTTGTCTAAATATTTGACTGAGTGTGTGTTTAACAGACAGGTGTGTGTTTCTGACACGTGTAGTTTGTTGAAGTGCTGGAGGTTTGTTGTAAAGCAGTGAATGAAGCAGTCGTTGTGTTGTTAGGTTTAACGACTCTCAGATATCAGATATCAGAAGCAGATTCACTCCCAGTCTGTTCACACTCACTTCACTTCAGCACACAACAGGACATATGCTCTATAATACATAAAACAACGTGCATAGTGGATTTTATTTAACATTTTCAAAAATCACATACATTAGAATCAACATTAAAGGGTTAGTTCATCGAAAAATCATAATTATGTCATTGATAAGTCACCCTTATGTCTTTCCAAACCCGTGAGACCTCCGTTCATCTTCAGAACACAGTTTAAGATATTTTAGATTTAGTCCGAGAGCTCTCAGTCCCTCCATTGAAGCTGTGTGTATGGTCTACTGTCCATGTCCAGAAAGGTAAGAAAAACATCATCAAAGTAGTCCATGTGACATCAGAGGGTCAGTTAGAATATTCTGAAGCATCGAAAATACATTTTGGTCCAAAAATAGCAAAAACTACGACTTTATTCAGCATTGTCTTCTCTTCCGTGTCTGTTGTGAGAGATAGTTCAAATCAAAGCAGTTTGTGGTATCCGGTTCGCGAACGAATCATTCAATGTAACTGGATCTTCTTGAACCAGTTCACCAAAATCGAACTGAATCGTTTTAAACGGTTCGCATCTCTAATACGCATTAATCCACAAATGACTTAAGCTGTTAACTTTTTTAATGTGGCTGACACTCCCTCTGAGTTCAAACAAACCAATATCCTTGAGTAATGCATGTACTCAAACAGTACATTGACTGAACTGCTGTGAAGAGAAACTGAAGATGAACACCGAGCCCAGCCAGATAATGAACGAACGAGTGACTCGATCATTCTCGAGTCAAGATCCGGTTGCATCGGTTGTCGGATCATTCAATCATGTTCAAACTCACTTACAGTCTCCAGTTCACCTGTCCTGTATGCCTCTGGACTGTGGGATAAACCCAGAGGAAATGGTCATCAGACTCCACACAAAAGACTCCTGTAAATATGCTAAATATGCTAGTTAATTTTTTAGTTAAAGGGTTTTTATTTTTGGTATCTCATTCAATCTTAGTGCTTCAATATACTGTAAAATGAAGAGATGTTATTCTTATCCTATAATGAACAACTTAATGACAATTCATTCAAATTCCAAAGTATATAGTCATTTTTTTTTTTTATATATCAGTGTGTAATAAATGAAATAAATGTTTTCTGAATGAGAATTGTTGGCAGTATTATAGTGAAATCAGCTTATTTTGAGACATATATGAAGTGTTTTGTTGAGTGAGTTTTGGAGGTGAGATAGAGAGTACTGGGCACCTTGTTTTGATTGATGACGGTCATAAAACTTCCACCCTCCCTCCACCCTGCTGGACATCTGTTCCTGTACAGCCCCCACCCGTCTAAGAGACCATCTGTTTATCCACCCCAGTGATCTGAACAAATTTGGGAATGTGTGGGCCACTGAAAACTGTCCAAAAACTATGTGCTTTAAACTTTAAAATGTGAAACGTAGTATGATTATTAAATGGGATAAGGAAAGTTTTTATTAAAGTTTTTAAATACACAACTCATTTCAAGAAAAACATGTAACAATGCAATGACAATTTTTTCTTTTTTTTTTCCAGAAATAGTAAAACATGGTCAGGGTATGTATTTAAGTGTTGTTAAAACAATTTTAAATCTAGTTAAGTCCTAGTCCTAGTAAGAGGTGCTAGTGTCCAAGTGATGATATGGTGACACCTGGTGGTTGATGGGTGGAATGGTCCTGAGTGAAGTGTCCTCCAACTAATGATCGTGACACTAACCGCCCTAACACATCTCTAACACCAGAGGACGCAAAGATATAAGCATATGAGGCACATAGAGGCACTGAGGATGCTACGTTAACTCAGCTGCATGTGATTAGCGAGCACATTCAGCATCCTGGCACTTTTGCTAGAATTGTATTTACTGATTTTAGTTCAGCTTTTAATACTGTCAGCATTGATATTTTATTAGATTGGCTATTAAAACTGGATACCAATGGGCACCTTGTGTTATGGATCAAGGACTTCTTAGCTGACTGTCCTCAAAGAGTCTCTGTACAGGGTACCTTGTCAGTACTATGGAAGAGCAACCTTAATGTCTGCCAACTATAATTAGCCTCGTTTCCACTGTCGGCTAAAAGCGGGCGTGCTTTTGCGTGCCAGTGTGTGCCAGGGCCAGTTGCGTTTCCACTGTCACTTCCGGAGCTTGATCATGCCTTGTCTGGGCTTCCTTGAGGCCAATGGCCCGGGTTTTTTGGCCCACTGAATACCTTGGGCGAAAGCAGGCCAACTGGAGATAGAGGCGTGGTCAAAGTGAAAGGCGGAGTTTTCTCCAGTAGGCGAGTAGTCAGGTAAGAGTAAAGAATTCCAACTAAACTTAAAATGGAGAATTGCCAGTAATGGTCTGTGGAAGTTACCAGGGCTCTTCTTAGCATCTGGGCTGTGGACAATGTAAAACGCCAGTTTGACGGCATCTACAGGAATTAAGACATAATTAAATACATTGTTGCTGAACTCGCAAAGTTAAGCATCCAGTGCACTACGATGCAAGTTCGAGAGAAATTAAAGAAATTACGGGCACAGTATAAAGACATAAAAACACACAATGGACAAAGTGGTGCTCAGAGAAGGTCCTTTCCATGGTTTGACATAGGGCTGGGTGATATGATCATGCTCATCTAATCAGTAAATCTGGTTCCGTGATTACCGCTAAATCGCCATCACCTGCTTTCAAATGAAGCGGCACTTAATAGACAGAGCCATAGATCACTGACAAGCCACGCAATATCTTGTTCATTATCCCTTTCACGGTTCATGGGTCAGTGCGTTCATCTTGCTTCTCTGTCTGATTGTGTGCGTCTGTTAACCAGCAGCAGCTGCGGTAATGAGCACCAGCTGCATCTCATTTGCGCTGCCTTTAAGTTTGGCTGGCATCCTGTTCGTGTTGTTGGTTCGTTGATTCCATCTGTCTTTCTTGTGTAGTTGTGCTCCTGTCCATCCAGTTGGGATTCTCTGGACCTTATTCCTCGCCCGCCTAGGATTCCTGCGCTGGGTTTGAGTTACTGCTGCTTGAGTGGTCTGGACGTGATTCATCTGGGTTTATGCCATCGTCTTCCTACATTTGTCATTGCTGACTGTCAGAGCTACCAATAAACCACTTTTATTTCGCACTTGGATCTCGTGACTCGATCATTGTAACAGGACGAACCAACCAAGATGGATCCAGCGAGGTCAGCAGAATTACAAGACTTGTTAACCAGAAGGAACTCTCGCATGGAGTGCCAGGAGGACCAGATGATGGCTACGGGTTGTGCTGTCCAAGCCCTGGTCGCTCAGGTGTTGGAACTTACCACTCAGTTCCAGTGCATCAAGCTAGAGACCATTTCTTCTCAGCAACCACCTGCATCCAATCCACCAGCCGGCGTGGATCAAAGCATTTGATCTCCTGAGCCTCGTCTACCACCAACAGCCTTTTATGCCGGCGAGCTTCTCTAAGGTAGCGTTCATTATAACTCTGCTTGGGAACCACCATGTGGGAACAGAGACTTCCATGCTGCGCCTCATTCCAAGCGTTTTCGCAGGAGCTGAAGAAGGTATTTGATCGCGCTGCTTATGGCAGAGATGCAGCTAGACTTCTCACGGAGCTGCGACAAGGGGATCGCACCGTAGCTGATTATTCTATAGAATTTCGCACTTTAGCCACAGAGTGCAGCTGAAATTCTAAGGCGCAGTTGGACCTGTTTCTTCACGGACATTCGGACACCATAAAGGACGAAATTTATTCCTCTGATTTACCCGCGGAGGTGGATAAGCTCACTGAGCTTTCTATTTGGACGGATGCCAGAGTAAGGAGGCGTGTCCAACAGAAGACATTACGGAGAATGCCTGACGTCACTCATCAGAGCAGCCTATCATCAGTCACTGGCGAGAGTGAGTTCTCTTTTCCAGATCCTGAACCCAGACAGATGGATAGGTCTTGCCTTTCACAGCAGGAGAAGCAGAGACGCAGAGAGAGAGGTTTGTGCTTATACTGTGCAGCCTCTGGTCACGTCGTGAGTATCTCGCCTGAAGAGAGTGTTCAGTAAGTCTTGGGCTGCTTCTCTACCTCTGCATCGTCCCTTTGACTGTGCTATAGTTATTGTCAGGTACGTCTCCGTCTAAAGGCAAATTGTATTCGCTTTCCAATCCGGAGAGTGAGGTCATGGAGAAATATATTTCTGATTATCTTGCAGCCAAGATAATCCGCCCCTTTTCCTCTTCTTCGTGAAAAAGAAAGACGGCTCTCTTCGTCCCTGTATTGATTATCGAGGGTTGAATGACATCACGGTGAAGAATACTTATACTTTGCCGTTGATGTCGTTGTTTTTCAAGCGTCTGTAGGGGGCGCCTTTTTCACGAAATTGGATCTCCGTATCGCTTATCATTTGGTTCACATAAGAGAGGGGGATGAATGGAAGACCACTTTTAATACCCCCAGGGGGCAATATCTTGTTCTTCCTTTTGGCCTTTGTTACGCCCCTGTGGTATTCCAAGCACTCATCAACGATGTGTTGAGAGATATGGTAGATCAGTTCATTTATGTCTACCTGGATGACATACTGATATTTTCAATACGTCAGGCGAGTGCTTCAGAGGCTGTTAGAGAATGGGCTTTTTGTCAAGGCAGAGAAATGCATTTTCCATGCACTGTCTGTTCCTTTTTTGGGATACATCGTCTTGGCTGAGGGGGTGCTCATGGATACCGACAAGATTCGGGCTGTGATAAATTGGCCAATCCCAGAGTCTCGTAAGGCCCTGCAGAGGTTTCTGAGCTTTGCCAATTTCTTCCGGCGGTTTATTCACAATTTCAGCCAGCTAGCCGCTCCTTTGACTTCCTTAACCTCCATCAAGACTGCCTTCAGGTGGTCTAGAGCAGAGGAAGCTGCATTTACCAAACTGAAAAGCTGCTTCGTTTCAGCTCCCATCCTCATTGCCCCTGATCCTTCCAGGGAGTTTGTGGTGGAGGTTGACGCGACAGAGGTGGGGGTTGGCGCGGTTCTATCCCAGCGTTCCCTCACGGACTGTAAGGTGCATCTTTGCGCGTATTTTTCTTACCGTTTGACCCCGGCCAAGCACAATTATGACATTAGTCAGAGAGCTGTTGACAGTCCAGCTCGCTTTGGAAGAGTGGCGTCATTGGTTGTAAGGTTTGAGGGGTTCTTTTTATTGTTTGGACCGATCACAAAAATCTTGAATAAATCAAGTCCGCTAAAAGATTAAACTCTAGGCAGGCTCGGTGGGCTCTTTTTTTTTTGGTTGTTTAGATTTTTCTATTTCTTATCGTCCAGGTTTTGGTGGCCAGCTATGGCTCTTGACATTCGTCTTTTTATTTTGGCTTGCTCTGTCTGTGCTGTTTCGAAGTCTTCCAATCGACCCCCTGCTGGACTCCTTCAGCCGTTTTTAGTTCCTTCGAGACCCTTGTCCCACATTTCGCTAGATTTCGTTTCAGGCCTCCCTCCCTCCCTCAAAGGGAAACACAGTGGGTTTGACCGTGGTGGACCGGTTCTCGAAGGCAACTCATTTCATTCCTCTGCCTAAATTACCTTCTGCCAGAGAAACAGCAGTTGCTATCATAGATCACGTTTATCGCTTACATGGCCACCTGATGGACATGGTCTCTGACAGGGGGCCTCAGTTTGTTTCTAATTTCGTAGAGAATTTTGTAAATTACTGGGGGTGACTGTTAGTCTTTCTTCTGGATTTCATCCTCAGAGTAATGATCAGACGGAGAGGGCCAACCAAGATCTAGAAGGAGTGTTCAATGTTTGGTTTCTCAAAACCCCTCCTCTTGGAGCGAGCAGCTCTCATGGGTTGAGTACGCACATAACTCGTTACCAGTTTCAGCAATGGGCCTATCGCCGATCCCAGCAACCACTTTTTCCAGAATTGGAATCCGAAGTCACGGTCTCCTCTGCCCACACATATATCCAGAGGTGCCGGCTCACCTGGACCAGGGCCAAATTGACCCTGCTCCAGGTGGGGGCGCGCACCAAGGTTCAGGCCGATCGCCACCGGTCGAAACCTCCCGTCTACGTCGCAGGTCAAAAAGTGTGGCTTTCATCAAAGAATATTCCTCGCCGATCTGTCAGTATCATTGTGACAATCCCAGATGAATCACCTTCGATAATGAACGCGATATTGCGTAGATTGTCAGTGATCTACGGCTATGTATATTAAGTGCCATTTCATTTGAAAGTAGGTGATGCCGATTTAGCGCTAATCACAGAACCAGATTTACTGACTAAATGTGCATGGTCATATCGTTAGATATATCACCCAGCCCTAGTTCGACATTAAGGACGGTTTGCTGGGTCACCATCCCTGTATGGCGTTATTTCCCTGTCAAATGTCGAGAGCAGATAATTGTGTGTGTGTGTGTGTGTGTAAAGACCTCGAACACAGCTTGCTCTATTCTTTTTTTATTTTTTTATTTTGCACTTTAAATGCAAAAGTGTCATGTACCTGCTGAATCGCTCAAACCATCCTAGATGTGGAGTTTATTGTTCATGTACTTTTATTTCCTTTTCTGTTTTTCAGAATGTTGCAAACGTAAAGCTGCTAATTTGCCATCAAGGGATTTTTTGCAGTACATGCTGTCACGGTGCAGGGTGCCGTCTCAGCTTCCCCTGCAATGTGTTTTGTCCTGTCTGTTCGGTAGCTCGTGGTTTGGGCAATCAGCGCTGTTCGTGGCAGGGTTGTGCAGATCACGAGCTGATTCTTCCCCACCTGTCGCTTGTTCCCCCGCTGCCTCAAATGTCTCTGCTTTTCTTTCTGTTGTCGTGAGTAGGTTGTTTTGTCTTTGCCCATGTTTTGCATGGTTCTAAGTATCAGTCTCACCTTCTGTTTTTCCGTCAAAGGATCTGTAGTTCGGAGATCCGGCAGCGCGAGTGCTCCGCAGTGTGCCGGCCAGCTCGGAGATCTCTGTGTGCGCCAGAGCATTTTATTATTGTTTATGTTATTTTGTGTTTGGTGGCGAGAATAAAGATTCTCCTTTTCTCTACTCTGCATCTGAGTCCTCTGTCTAGTACGCACCCTGACAGAATTTACTCACCATAAATGGATTCAGCAGAGGAAACGGAGCTGCGCCGAGCTCTTCAGCAGCAGGGCTCTCTTCTGGGTCGACAGCAGGAGAAAATCGCAGCTTCTCATCACGCCTACTCGGAGATCGCTCTCCAACTCAACCAGCTAGCTGAACGGCTTGACCAGCTGCAGGCCAGCCCTTCGGCTGCCCCGGCTGCCCCATCTGTCCCACCTGCTCCTCGCCACGTGGAACCGCGACTCAATCCACCCGCTCCATACTCGGGTGAGCCCAA
Source organism: Carassius auratus (assembly GCF_003368295.1). Classification (NCBI taxonomy): domain Eukaryota; kingdom Metazoa; phylum Chordata; class Actinopteri; order Cypriniformes; family Cyprinidae; genus Carassius; species Carassius auratus. The sequence continues at coordinate 30,255,021 of NC_039269.1, forward strand.
CTCATGTCGGTCATTTCTGTCCCAGTGCTCGCTGACTTTTACTCTCCAGCCTTCCTGTTTCCCCACGGAGCAATCCAGGGTGGTGTTCGTCATCACTCTCCTAGTTGTTCAAGCGAGAGAGTGGGGAATGGCTATGTGGGACAGCAAGCATGACTGTTGTGCGTCGTTTGAGGCATTCTCGAGGGATCTGCGCAAGGTGTGGCTTGGATGGGCTTATCAATCTCGCCATTCGGGTCGACGACCAGATTACTCTCCGTTCTCTGGACCGTAGAGAGGGGATTCCCCATGAACACGTCACCGGGGTCCCGTATGGAGCAGCATGTGACACGATGTCTCAACGCCGCATCCTCCCGGAGAAGGAGCCTATGCAGATTGGGAGAGCACGGCTGACAATAGGAGAGCAACGCCGTCGCTTGGATAATCAGCTCTGTCTGTACTGCGGTGAGGCGGGTCACGTGGTAGCGGCGTGCCCTGTGGCAGGGCGACGCTTTTCATGCAAGGGAGAGCGCATGGTGAGCGTCACTACAACTCGACTTCCACCTGGTGGCCGTTCAGAGTTCCAAGCTTCAGTACAGTTTGTGGGAGCTGTTTTCCAGGTTTCGGCATTGATTGACTCTGGAGCGGAGGGCGACTTCTTGGATTCTAGATTGGCAACTCGTCTGGGGATTTAAGAGCGGTTTTCAGTAGGTCCCGAGCTTCATCACTGCCTCCACACCGCCCGTATGACTGTACGATTGACCTGCTTCCTGGCACTTCTCCACCTTTACTCTCTGTCGTGTCCGGAGTGGGAGGCCATGGAGAGGTATATATATGATTCTCTGGTAGCAGGCATTATCCGTCCCTCATCCTCTCCAGCCGGGGCAGGGTTCTTCTTCGTGGAGAAGAAGGATGTTTCGTTGAATGACATCGCGGTAAAGAATCATTATCATTTGCCATTGATGTCATCAGCTTTCGAGCTCCTTCAGGGGGCAACCATCTTTACGAAGTTGGACCTTCGCAGTGCTTATCACTTGGTTCGGATTAGGGAGGGGGACGAATGGAAGACCGCCTTTAACACCCATACAGGGCACTTTGATTATTTAGTGATGCCGTTTGGGCTTTCCAACTCCCCGGCGGTCTTTCAGGAACTCGTCAACAACGTGCTCCGAGACATGGTCGATCAGTTTGTTTTTGTTTATATCGACGATATCCAGATTTTTTCCCAGAATGAGTGCGATCATGTCCAGCACGTCAGGCGAGTGCTCCAGCGGCTGTTAGAGAATCGTTTATTCGTTAAGTTGGAGAAGTGTGAGATTCACGCACAGTCGGTTCCGTTCCTGGGTTTTATTCTTTCGCCTGAAGGTATCCGAATGGATCTCGCCAAGGTAAAGGCAGTTGCTGATTGGCCCACCCCAGATAGTTGCAGAGTTGTCCAACGCTTTCTGGGGTTTGCCAATTTTTACAGGCGGTTCATTCGTAACTTTAGCCAGATCGCCCTTCCTCTGACTGATCTCACCTCCACAAGGAAACAATTCTGTTGGTCGTCGCAGGCCCAAGCTGCGTTTGAGAACCTTAAGAGTCGTTTTGTTTCGGTCCACATTTTAACGACCCCTGACCCATCTCGTCAGTTCATTGTGGAGGTGGATGCGTCGAAGGTGGGGGTTGGGGCAGTTTTGTCTCAAAGATCAACTTAGGATGAGAAAATACATCCCTGCACCTTCTTTTCTCATTGTTTAACCCCCACGGGAAACTGAACTATGACATTGGGAATAGGGAGTTACTAGCTATCAAGTTGGCCCTGGAGGAGTTGCGTCACTGGTTAGAGGGAGCGCAAGATTGAAAATGTAAATGAAATGGCCTTTCATGGCTTGGTCTGTCTTTGTTTGATTAAAAAAAGTGATTGTTTCGTCGTCGAGTATGGTTAGATCTGATATGATTTTTGGATTGAATTTTGAAGAGATTGTGAGCTACGTGCACCTAAGAATCCCGAAAAAAAGCTAGGATAAACATGGCGCCTATTGTGTGAGCTGTGCTGAGGGGTTGATAATTTGTGCGGAGGGTGTAGATTAGAGGCTGACATGTTTTCGGGAATCCCACGGGTCACGGGATTCCCGTGGGATTCCTGCAGGATGGGAGTCATCTTTGCTATTAATCACGGGATTTGGACGGTACAGGATAAATGGTTAACGGGAGCAGACGGGAGCGGGAATCAACCAATAGCAAAGACGACAAAAAAAGAAAAAAGTAAATGCACCATTTTCTAGTTTCCTTTTAATACGCCTACAATGTAACGCAATTAAAAAATAACTACACGACCCAGCCGTCCCAGAAGCCATCAGTTCCTTTTGTCACGCCTTCCCGCCGGAATTCAAAGAGCAGTGATGGAGGGAGCTAACAGCGGCGGAGAAGTCGATGTGGCAAAAAATGATTTACAGCGCAAAGTCAGAAGTAATGACATGTCTATTAAGTTCACAGAACTGGTCGGAAAGTCTGAAATATTAATTAAGTTTATGAGAGTAGAATGTGTCGGTGATAGCACGATGTACGCTGCTTGTAAGACATGCTTAGTCTTAGTCAAGTACACAAGTGATTCAGGGACGAGCGGTCTGAAGAGGCACACTTGCAAGGCAAATTCGGGAAAGAATCAGCCAAGCATCGCTTCGTTCATCAAGCGAAAATTGCCGTCAGGTGTCAAGTCTCGTCTGACCGACAAAATTGCTCGCATGTGCAGCCAAGATCTCCGACCCTTTGCTGTGGTAGAGGGGAAAGGCTTTACCAACGTAGCACAGGAGCTGCTCGACATTGGAGCCAAATATGGAAGTAACGTGCAGGTGGAAGACATACTGCCATGTGCACGCACAGTTTCCCGTCACGTAGAAGGGGAGTATGAGAAAATAAAACTGCTGGTCATGGAGGAGCTCCGTCAGGTATGTCACTCTGCACTATTTTTATACATAAATTGTACCTCTCACGCAGTAGTCTGTGATCTATAGATTCTAAACCCTATAACGTCACACCAGATTTTCCTTACAATTTTTAAACGCCATAATATCTCCATATTCTAAACTGGTAATCTTTTTTACATGTAAGATATTTTGTGGCTCATTAAAAATATAATTCTTCCTTTCATGCAGACTAGAGACCATGCTGTAACCACAGACCTTTGGACAGAGGAAAGGACCAACACACACTACATCACTGTTACAGTGCATTACATCCTTGACTGGAAGATGGTAAACCGGATTCTGGCCACAAGAGAGATGGAAGGTGTTAAATCCAGTGATCACATCAGAAGGACTGTGGAAAGAATCCTTCAGGTCTGTCTGTCTCTCAGATCAGATCATCTTTATCCACAAGGCATATGTAATTAATATTGCTAATTAATGATAAAATTGGGAAAAGTATGAGAACAGAGTGCAACAGTTACAACAACAAAAAACATATTTACAAGAAAAATTATACAATAAGAGAAATATATCAATACATATAACAGTAGCCATGTGTGTGTCACTGTCCCTTACTGTACTGCACATCAGTTTGTTGCAGGCAGCTGCATTTGCTGCTCTCTGTGTCGGAGGCAGTTTTACTTTTTTGATAGATTAAGGAAAACGTTTCATAAAATTTTCGAACTTTTAAAAATAGTTTTCATATTTTCATATCTTAGTGTCCTCCTGTGCTGATATGCATTAAGCATGTGTGTAAACACTGTATGTTTTGTCCTAATATAGTTATAAACATTTATTGAAATGTTCTCTGTTCAGTTGCAGGACCGTTAGTCAATCTGTTTTGATGCTCTTATATCTGGGCTTCTTTTTGCAAAGCTTTTGTGTTACTTTTTACTTCACACAGGAATTTGGCATCCTGAGCAACGACACCGCTTTTGTAACGGATAATGGCTCAAATGTGGTTGCAGCATTCAAGGATTATGTCCGACTCTCCTGTGCTGGCCATAATATCAACTTAATCTTAAAACATGTATTTGACCACTTGGACGAGGACAACCCAGTGCACAGCAACATCATCAAGCTGTTTAAGGACACAAAGACCCTTGTCACACACTTCAAAAGAGCAGGGTAAAATAGCATACAATGTTATGTCTTCCTGGTAAAGCTGCTTATATAATTTGAAAGAAATTAAAGTGAAATAAATAAAAAGAAGCTACTGTAACTTATACCTGCACAGGTCTTTGTTTTTTTTACTCAATTTTAAATAAATCTCTTTTTTTTTTAAATAAATGTTGTTTTCCCAAAAGAGAGGCCAATGAATTGAAATTTATGTCACCATAACATCCATTTTTCTTGTGCAATCTCTTTATATTTTAGGTTGCAAAAAGCACTGGACCAGTCACTGAAGCAATCTGTGGAAACGAGGTGGAATACCAGACTAGCAATGCTCCAATCTGTTAATGATGCTCTGAGATCTGGGAGGCTGCATGACATTTTGCTTCGCCGAAACGAGCTCCGTTACCTCAACAACATAGACTGCGAACTTCTTGAAGACATCATCCAACTCCTGAAACCTTTCGATGAGGCTACCAGGCATCTCTCCACTGATCAGACACCTACCCTTCACCTTGTCCTCCCGACCAAGGCTACTCTACTGAGGGGTTTGTCGATCCAGGATGGAGACAGTGTGATTGTAAAGGAGGTAATGCAATACATTTCTGATTTTCATTTAGTTGGTGGTCATTCAAGTAGCAAACGTAAGCACAGTGCAATGATGTTGCATGTATCGTCATGCTCCTCCTCCCCTAGCTGAAAGGGAAGTTAGCCCAGGCAGTGGAGATGAAATTCAAAGTCCACCTGTACCATAAGGTAGCCACAGCTCTCTCTCCTAGCCTGAGGAGTTTCTTAAGGAAAACTCTCAACGGTCAAGAGTATGAGGAGGTCATCAGCACCCTGACAGCACTCACAGAAACGGCAGGGACAGAGGAGAGAGTGAGAGGCCTTGTGGAGAAAGAGGGTGAATAACACTAGCATCAACAGCATTTGCAGAGCAAATGACAAAATTTATTTTCATTTATTTAGAGTGACACACACATACAGGACAGGTGTGAGGATTACCTTATAGGTAATGTTTAATATAGGTGTGTTAGACAATTGAGTATGTTAGACTACAAAGAACTAGATTGTAAATGACAATGTTCTATAAGAATCTGTCTTTTTTCCTGAAGATCCACCCCCAGAGCAAGGAGCTACGGAGGTGCATAACTTCTTTGCAAGTTGTGTAGAAGAGGAGGAGAGGAAGGAGGACAGTGGTGATATGGAGTCACATGGTCGCCAGTTGGTGCTGCAATACATGAGTGACACTAAGTTGACACGTTTCCAGTGTCTTCTTGACTTCTGGCGGGAGATGTCAGGTGGGCTCGTACCAGTTGCCAAGAGGCTGCTAGCTATCCCCGCAACAAGTACTCCTTCTGAGCGTAGCTTCAGTGTTGCGGGAAGACTGATAGAGGAGAGGCGTTCTACCCTCAATCCAGAAAATGTAGATGCACTTTTGTTCCTACACAGCAACATATAACTAAGATGGACTCATTATGCAAGAGCATAATTAATGAAAATCGTTAACATGTAATTAAAAAAAAATAAAAATGTAAACTATAAATGTTTTGTTTACTCAACAATAAATGAGTAAAATGCAGATTTATGTGCTGTTTGGGTTTATTAAACTATTGTAGACATGGAGTGAACTATGTACTGTTTTTATTTTATTTGCTGTATTCCATTTTCTGGAGAAAATCTAGAAACGGGCTCAGCAGCTGGTCCAAAACAGGATGGAGAGCAGATTAAATCAAATTCTATGTATGAACTAAACACTAGTTGAAGAAAAAAAAATATGGGAGCGGTACAGGAGCGGGAGTCAGTTTAAACAGGAGCGGGATGGGAGTGGGAGTCAATTTACCAGGAGCGGGATGGGATGGGATTATTTTTTAAACTTTGGTCTGGGAGTGGGACGGGACAAGATTTATTTCTATGGGAGTGGGACGGGACAGGAGTGAAAATCCATTCCCGTGTCATCCTCTAGTGTAGATACACTTGTGAGGGTATCTAGCATTATTGGTTGTCTAGTGTCGGGATGGGTGGGCTGGGATCACTGGATCCCTTTGAACAAGAGGGAGGTTTGTGAATTGTTTATTTCAGGTGAGGGAGCACCGAACATCAGTTTGTGAAAAAACTGGACTCTGCTCAGGTAGACTTTGATGGAACCGACTTGGAGACCCTTAACACCGGGAGAGACTGCCTGGAGAATGGAGTTGAGTGATGCTTCATGAAGTGGTTTTGGGAATGGGAATATTAATTCTGAATAATGAGGAACCAGGGTGGGGAATTGGTCTGCCTCTGGAGCCAGCATCCTGAATTTCTGAAACAGAAAATGAGACAAAGAGTCAGCGATTTGGTTTTCTGAACCTGGAACGTGCTTTGCGATTATTAGGGTGGGGAAGTGAGAACGGCCTTTGTTAATGCACTGGACGACTGCTTCATCGTCACAGTGTGTACTAAGATGCTTTTAGATGCCCATTCATTCTCCCATAGGAAAGCTGCTACTACGAGGGGGTAAAGCTCGAAAAGAGCTGAGGACTGGATTGAGTTCTGAATCTGGGGTTGCCATGCGGATGCGAACCAGCGTCCTTGATAGATACCTCCAAAACCAATTGATGGAGCTGTGTCTGTAAATAGTTGTATATAGATGGGAGACAAAACTAGATTATTAAAGAAAAGTGACAGCACGTTCCATTGTTTAAGGAACATGATCCATAATTTAAGTTCATCGCGACATGCGTGGGATAAGGGGATGAGGTCCTCAAGCACGTGAACGGACGATGCGAGTGCTAGGAGATGCATGATGAAAGGGTGTCCTTGTGGAATGATGCACATTGCTAAATTTAGGTGCCCGAGCAGAGAAAGTAGTTCGCATTTCGAACAGCTTGGGCTGCTGAGAAGGGTGGAGGAGACAAGGATTATTCTATCGATCTTCTCCTTAGGCAGGGAGAGCTGAAATTTATCCGAGTCTATGTTGATGCCAAGGAACTCTGTGGATGTTGCGGGACTCATGGTTTTTTGGACTGTAAGGATATGGGTGGCTGGGATTGCCTTGGGAGGTGAAATGACCAGGAAATCGTCTAAGAGGTGGATAATGTGTGGGATTGCATAATTATTGGACAAGATCCAGCAAACAGCTTGGGATAGCATGTCGAAAATTTTGGGGCTGCTTTTACATCCGAAAGTTAAACGGAAGTCGAAATAGTATTTCCCGAGCGATTGTACAGGCGACACAAACAGGTGCCAGAAATCTGGATGAATAGGCATCACTTTAAATGCAAAAGTGATTTCTATTTTTGCAAGCCAGGCTCCTTGGCCCGCAATTTTTTATCAGTTCGACAGCCTGATCGATGTCTTGTTACTTGAGGGAAAATTTTTCGAGAAGGATCAAGCTGACTGTGGAATTATGTGGAGATGACATATCCACGATTAGTCGTTTCTTACCTGAAAATTTTATAGTAGCCACTCCGATTGAGCTGACTCTGAACGTTTTGAAGGGGGGGTTATTGAAAGGCCCGATCATGAAGCCTGACTTTACTTCTTTTTTGATTAGGTTATCTACTACGTCGGGCTCTGCTTGGGCAGATTGGAGATTATAGAAGATCGTGTTTTCAGAAAGTGCGCATTTCGACGCCGGGGTTGAAACCATATCTGAGGCCAGACAGGAGATAATTAGTAAATGTTTTGTCTGGATGGTGAGCTAGTTCAATGGTAATGCGATAAATATTCAAAGGAGTTGATATGTCATTTTAAGATTTTTTTATTCACAGCTTTGTACACGGGGCAAACGATGCGAGTGTGAGCTCCACCACAGAATCTGCAGGAGTGCAGGTAGTGGCAGCACTGTCTGCGGCATTTCCCGTTGTTGAAAGAGATGCATGGCTGGTTGTTTCCTTCTTCTGGTGAGGCTGTGCCCATGTTTGCTGAAGTCGCGGATCTTCGGATGTAGCTGGTGGATTCCGCCGCGGAAGTATCAGGGCATTGTTGTGTGTTGGAATTTATTTGTGGACAGGTTATGGTGGAGTGGGCCACTGACCTGCAAACTGCGCAGGAAATACCCTTGCAGCCTAAGAATACAGGTCTGGGTCAAGTGCTCCCCAGTAAGGGCACTGGTTCCACTGAGCGACTCAAACTGCACATTTAGCGGAAAAAAGTTTGTGGTAAGTATAAAAGTGGCCCCCTCCATAGGACAACGCAAGCTCAGCTATAATTGACAAATAGTCATTAAGTTCGCATCACCTGTGGGGGAAGGCTGAACAGATTATCTCAGTTGAAACGGTCAAATGTGATGGTGAATTCGGAAAAAGAAAGTAGTCGAGATGAAAGGGGATTTGGATTTTTTAAAGTGACTGAGAAATCCCCGCAGTTTATTTGGCGGTTTGAATTGGGAGTGGTCAGGAGTGAAAGAAGACGAAAGATCGACATCCGCACCTGCTAGTATCTGCGCTCGGATGTTGTGAGTCACTTGGGGAGGTTCAGAGGCGACAGCGTTTGATGGGGCGAGCATTGGTGTAGCCGTGAAGAGGGAGTAAGGGGATTTCGCTTGTAGGAGAGTGGTGAAAGCGACTCGGGGCGGGATTGAGGCCACTTTCTTGAGCCGCGGGCCCAGAGCTGGAAGGAGCTGGTGGCGGGGCTGTGTTTGGCGGCCAGTTTGGCCAGGTGTATACTTTTGCCGTGGGCCCAAAGCTGGAATGGCGAAATCGTAGGCCTGGCCGAGCGGTAGGAGGACGCAGGGGAGTCGGTAACATTGTGTCTGAGATTTTCAAACCGTTAATTACCTGCTTCACAAAAAAAAGGTGCTATTCAAATAGAATCACTTACACTATCAGGCAGATATTGATGTGGACAATTATATTGTTAAGATGGGCACATTACTTAAATGGCTCTCTGATGGGCACCTTTTTTGGGTTTGGTCAAATGCAAATATGCTCCCATACAAATATCAGAAATATCTGACAACGTATACGTTTATTTGAAAAAACACTAACAGACAAAACTTACTAACGTTATCACACATCTGTACTTAAATAGAGACATAAAAAAGTTATACTAGAAGCACAACTGTGTAGTTAGGATGCCAACATTTAAAGCAATTTGTTTGATGTAATACCAGTTGGATGAAAGATCTGTGTGTAGGTCATTAAAACAGAGAAATCAGAGCTCCTTTTCAAGTGATTTATTTGTAGCACACACAATGCAATGGCATTTGACATCAGAACGGAAATCACCAACATTACAAATTGTACGTTCAGAATCTTCATCACAGCCCTCACCCCACTCTGGCACAAATTTATCCATGTATAATTCACATAGGTTGTGCATGGATCTGGGCCAACACTATATTGCTGTCTGGGATTGCTTCTTTTTTCACCTTGCAGCTAACATAAGCTTTCGTAACATAAGCCCAACGAGTTGAGATTGTAAGTAGTTTTAAATATATAGGGATTGTCCTAGATTGTAGTTAAATTTTATTGAGCACACAGACTGTATCTATAAGAAGGCAAGCCAAAGATTGTATCTTTTGAGGAAACTAAATAGTTCCTGAGGATGGTTTCCTCCATTTTGCTGGAAAGGGTTATTTCCTATAACATCACCTGCTGGTAAGAGAATCTGGGGGCTACAAGCAAAAGTAAGATCACAAAGAGTATTAATACAGTCAGTAGAACCAGAGGCAGCTGGTGGAACTGTATACAAACCAGAGGAGAAAAAACTCACAAATAGTTCAGGACTCCACACACCTTCTTCAACATGAATTTGAAAAACTTCCTTCAGGCAGACGATACAGGCTACCCATAGCAACAAGAAATATTTGCAATAAGTATTTTATACCATCGGCATTGTGTATTTAAAACCTTAATAAATAATTCCCTTATACCATTTTCATGTTTTCACATTTTAATGTTTAAAAAGCACATAGTACCCACAGACATAAAAAACTATTTTCCCTCCCACCGAAATTCCTTCTCAGGTTCATATTGAGGTCACTGGGCTGTACAGGAAGGGGGGGGGGGGGGGGGGGTCCAAACAGGTGTCCAGAACAGATGGCTTTTATGACCCTCATCAATCAAATTTTTGGATACAAGCCACACTACATTCTCTCTAATATCTTGATTTGTTTTTTTAATGTATGTAGTCTGTTTATTTATTTTCCCAAACAATTATTGGTGCGATTTATTGAGTTGTTAAATAAGGAACAAGGAAGGTTTTTTGTGCCATTTACAGGGAGAATATTCTTATTTTTAGTATTTTTCCATTACATCTTGTCTTGGGAGCACCATTTGATTTTACATCTGTAAGTAGTTATCAGTTAAAGTGATTGAGCAGCAAGGAACCAAAACTCAACTATTTGACAATTAGGTTACCAAAAGTAAGAATAAACTACGCATTAAAGTAAAAATTTTAGCCGTCTTATAAAAAGTGAGCCATCCTACTTTTAAAATCACTTGCAATAACAACTAATATAAAGCCTAGTATCACAAAGTTCTTGCAAATCTTAATGAAACATTATTAATTAATTATTACACGAACAAGGTCTCTGGTTTACAAAACATGTGATTTGGCATTTCTTTATAGACTATTTACACAGCTTACTAATGCTGCTCAAATGTGCCATTACTGTACTGACACAAAAATATATAGCAGATTTTATACAAATATGACTGATGTAAATGACAAAAACCAGTTTAAGGCTGATGTCTCTATTAATGTTCACAGAAGCAGAGCAGCAGGTGTTATAAATAAAAACAGTTAACAATGATATTGAATAGAATATATTAAAACTGTTATGCACGACATAGGCCTAATCTTAAAGACTACACAGACAAAACAGAGATGCATTTGTTTTTTGTTTTTTTGTTATGCATAAGTGGTAAATCACTTCGAAAGTTCTCTTGTAAAAAAAAAAACAACAACAACAAAAAAACAAGGAAAATCTGTGTTTTCAGTTCATTAATCACATATTTACACTATTAGTGTTCAGTATGGATGCATGTGTGTAGCAGGGATTTATCCACTGGACTTGTATGTATATTATTAAAGAGATTGTGATTCAGTGTTGTAGAGTAATATTTTAGTATATTTTATTTTTGTCTTTTTCCACTGCTGTATTAAAAAAAAAAAACCTAACCCTTCTTTTTTATCATTTTGTATCATTACTTCCCTACCCAAGAACCTGAAAAATAATTTAACAGCTAGCATGATTTCCCCAAACCCACATCAGTCATTAATGAAGAGTGAAGTTCCTCTCAGTTCATCATCTTCATCAAGTGAGATTGATCAGAAAACATTGTACAGAGCTGACTGAAACACCACAGCACTCATTTAAACTCTTACTGTTATTAGGAGGGAAGAAATTCTCAGTTCTCAATACTTCTTTCAAACATTTCTGATTCATTGAATTGTTAAGGATATGAAGAAATAAGAGCCTGACCTTGTTCTTCAATGGTACCATACACAAGTAGTTTTATTCAATTAAACGAGTTCCTCCTGAATGTTAAAGACAAGCATCCTTTTACAGTCACAGACATGTTTGAATTATGTCATACATCGATCTACAACTGAAATGGTAAGATCTTGACTGCAGGTGTTTTAGTGAAGGACATGTTCAGTCCTGAGGGCAAGCCATGATCTGAGGAGCCGCTCTGGCGCATCAGTCTCGCTAGGGGCAGGAATCTATTATGTTTGAAGGACTTTAGATGTCTTCTAAGTTCGGACATTTTATAGTAACTCCTCCCGCATGGAGGGCAGTAATACGGCTTCACTTCCATGTGAACCATCTCGTGTGATTTCAGGTGTGCTGCCAGATTAAAACCCTTCCCACACTGAGGACAGATGTGGGGCTTCACATCAGAGTGGGTTTGGAGGTGATAATTGTACAGTGTTTTTTTTAGAAACCCCTTCCCACACTGCTGGCACGTGAAAGGTTTCTCTCCGGTGTGGAGCTTAATGTGTCCTGACAGACTTGTTCTGTGAGTGAATCTCCTTCCACAGTGAGGGCACGTGTACGGCTTCTCTCCGGTGTGGATTCGGACGTGATCCGTGAGGCTTCCTTTGTATTTAAACAGTTTTCCGCAGTGAGAGCAGGAGAAAGGCGTCTCTCCGGTGTGGATTCTCATGTGCTCCATCAGGCTTCTCTTACACGTGAAACTCTTTCCACACTGACCACAGCTGCACGACTCTCTTTTCTGTGACACTTTCTTTCTAGAAGAGTTTTTATTCAGTTCTTCTTCACTTTCCTCTTCCATCAGGTCTGAAAAGAAAGAAATTAAGTGGTTAAAAATATCAGTTTTGACTCTTTAAATGTTAACATTCTCATTTTTACTGTGTCAATGGGAAATAACTATTTGGTTATCAAAATTCGTCATAATGTCTCGTGTTCATGTAACTCAGAAGAAAGTCTTTCAGATTTGGAAGGACGTGAGTAAATGATGCTGTCGAAGCTAATACTTGTTCAAAAACAATCACTTTAGCAAAGTTTTTTTTATATTTTTCTGCTTATTCTGAAAAATATATATTTATTTTTGTTCGGTGAATATACTGTCATTTATGTTAATATAAAAATACATTTTAAAATACAGAAACATTAATCATTAATTAACATCATTCATTTTAATAAGTAAAGATTCTGAAAGCATTGAAGGAGATCCAATAATAATTGAATATATATTTACAGTAGTAACAACAAATGCCTTTATTATTATATGATATGAATAATATCATGTTTTTAAATATGCTGTTTTCATGCTAAATATGGTGATTATCTCTAATATGGATTATATATGATATTTACCTTCTGAACCTAACCATGCCATGTCAACAAATGGAAAAGTCCGCCATCTATTAATTATCATGCTAATTACTGTTTCTTTAGCCACAAAAGTAGGGGCGCTTTTACCACAAATATCATACTTACATATTCTTTCATTATTTTAAAAAAAAAAATGTTGCTTTAATTATCTTAAACAAAACAGAAAATCTTTAAGAAGACATTTGTCTCAAAATATTATGCATTAATTTTAGTGATTCAAATTTGCTACTTCAATCTGCTACAACATTTTTAAAAGCATAATCATCTCATCAATCATCAATCATTTTAAAAGCGCAGAATCATCTCAGCAGTCGAGCGTCTTAAAACCGGATGTTGATGAAGTGCTCCACGTGTGCGCGCCGCCTAGTGGTTCAGAGGAACATCACATCACGCCTTTAGCCCGCTGCACCTCATCTTTATTCCGTTCATTTTTTTTAAATGAATGTATACAATAAAAGTTTTTATTTATTTATTTTATTTTTTTATAAATAAAACATCCTTAATACAACTGGGTTTAGATTTGGTATCTGGTGCTGTTGGTTGTAAATGTTTGAGAAAGTAACTAAAGCTGAAAACACACACTGTGCCTCGCTACAGCAGACAGATGATCTTTCCTCTCTCACAAACACACACAGATTCAGTGTTCCTCACAGTCACTGCATTCGCCACTGACCTTCATCATATTCTGTCACATAATAACCGCGAAAGAAAGTTATGCACATGTTTAGAGATCGCGTATTCATGCGCTGCTGTGTTGTACTGCGTGTTTCGGCGATCTGACTCTTATGATCCATGAAAGCAATCAATAACTCCCAGATGATCTGGTGAACTGCTGAAGAATCATTGACTCAAACCTTTCTGTTCGCCGCTCTCTTCGTCTGTGTGTGCGCGTGTTTCTGGATCCGGGTCTTCTCGCTCCTGTTCAACAGACTCCATCCTCACAACAGTGAGACTCTTCAGCTGCTCTGCTTCCTCTCGACTGAGGGATCACACTCAGGGCTTTCTGCATTTACAGCTGGAGGAGTGGCTTCCTGGAGATCTCCGTCTGCAGCTCCTAGTGATTCATTTATTAAGAGATAACGTCTTCTGAAGAAATAACAACGCTAAACAATCTAAACAAGAGAAAATGTGGTGAATCTGAGTGAAACTACACTCAAGAAGGAGCCATTTAACAAACTGAGTCTAAACTATAACACAAAACATTGCACTTCTACATGAACTCCTGCATTATACTACAGAAGAGAGATCCTCATCACAGTATGATCAGACAGACCACAGGGAATCATCTCGTCTGAGTTCTGGAGCACAGGCGTCCTGCGGTTCTTCTCTTCTGTGAAGCAGACGCTCTGTCTGAGGACATTAGATTTGTGACAGATATGTAGAATAAGGGAGGAACAATATGTGCAAATATTAAATGTAAACAAAGTCATTTTAACAAAGGCAAGGCAAGTTTATATATATAGCACATTTCGTACACAATGGTAATTAAAATCGCTTTACATAAAAGAAAGTAAAATAATAACAAAAATAAAACGATTTTAAAATTATTTAAAAATGTACTTAATTAAAATGAATTTAAAAACAGTTAGAAAATGATTTTACATGAAAAGAAACAGTGAAAATATAGTGCAATCAGTTTGGACATTGCACAGTGCTCATTCAATAAATGCACAGCTAAACAGATGAGTTTTAAGTCTAGATTTAAATGTGACTAGTGTTTTAGCACATCTGATCTCTTCTGGAAGCTGATTCCAACTGCGGGCAGCATAGTAACTAAAGGCGGACTCCCCTTGTTTTGTGTGAACCCTTGGTATTTCTAACTGACTCGATCCTAATGATCTGAGTGCTCTGTTAGGTTTATATTCAGTGAACATATCTGAAATATATTTCGGTCCTAGGTCATTTAGTGACTTATATACGAGTAAAAGTACTTTAAAATCAATCCTAAATGTAACTGGAAGCCAGTGTAAGGACCTGAGGACTGGTGTGATATGCTCAGATTTTCTGGTTCTAGTCAGAATCCTGGCAGCAGCGTTCTGGATGAGCTGCAGCTGTCTAATGGTCTTTTTGGGAAGAACGGTGCGAGGAGCCCATTACAATAGTCCACCCTGCTGGTGATAAAGGCATGTACTAGTTTCTCCAAGTCTTGACTGGAAACAAAACATCTAATTCTTGCAATGTTTTTTAAATGATAGTATGCTGATTTAGGTACTGACATGACTACTGAAACTAAGGTCTGTCTCCAGAATCACACCAAGATTCCTGACTTGATGTTCAGTTGTTTGACCCCTAGAGTCAAGGTATGCATTCACCTTGAACACTTCATCTTTGTTTCCAAATGCAATGACTTCAGTTTTTTCCTTGTTTAACTGAAGAAAGTTCTGGCACATCCAACTATTAATTTCATCAATGCATTGGCAGAGGGAGTCAATAGCCGCATTTCCACTGTCGGGTCAGTGCGAGTCAGGGCTTAAAACGGGTTGGGCGGGGCGAAGGGTTTCCACAGTCAGGGCCTGAAGCTCTGCGCGTCACTAAAACACACCCTTTACATGCCTCTCAGGAACAACGTCACACAACCTCATCATTTCAGCAACAAAGAGAAGTTATCAGAAAACTAATAAGAAATAAATCACTGTAACATGCGCGATCACACAAGAACATGATAAAAGCGGCTGTTTGTTTGCATGCTTTGTTAAATATTCAAATTCAAAAGCATCGATGTTTTAACTATAGAATAAGTGATACATTGATCATATTGATTTAATTTATCAGGACTCAAAATGACTCACACATAAATATACTTATTTATTTATTTTTAACGCTTATGAAAATATCCTGCTTATTCAGTCGAGTCTGTTTCTGTTTATTAGCCACAGTAGCCGTCACATTTAGAATGAATGATAATATCTCTATTTTTATAAAAGCTCCCGAACAAAAAACATTATTATATTTTTTTATGATAGGGAACGTGAGATAAACTCTCGAGACGAGGCTTATACGAGACAGATAATATAAGTTACTAAATAAATACACGATTGAGAGAATAAGAAGCTGACGTCTGATTTCTTCAAGCGATCATATTTTACCGTGTTTACTATGGTAACATGTTTAGCCTGCATATCTTTTACATCGCTTAAAATATTTCTGCCTTGTTTAGTGATTATAATCCACATCGGATCAAGTTATTTCAAAAGTTGTAAAAAGTCTTTAGACTGGTGTTAAAGCTGTATATAGCTTTCTGTAATGATTCATGGCACAGATGCTCTCCAGACGTGGAGAAACTCCACCTTTGTTCATCCGCCTCTAGCCCCAGCTGGCCCACTTTGGCCCAAGGTTTTCATCGGGTCAAAAAACCAGAAGCAGTGAATGAAGCAGTCGTTGTGTTGTTAGGTTTGTTCACACTCACTTCACTTCAGCACACAACAGAACATATGCTCTATAATACATAAAACAACATGCATAGTGGATTTTATTTAACATTTTCAAAAATCACATACATTAGAATCAACATTAATCTGTTAATTGTGAAATTAATTCAGTTCTGATGAAGGAAATGAAACACATGCAGCGGAAACCAGGTGAAACTGAGTTAGTTCAAATGTATTGGACAGCATTGACTGATTATGCCAGCTGATCTTGTTTTTCTTATATCACGACTGTCTGTATTATTGAAGACTGAGGGTTTTCTCTCTTGTCCCTCTTTTGGCAGTCATTACTGTAATGTGTAATAACAGTAACTGTGTTCTGAAAAGTTGCCTAAATACTGTATAGTACCATAGCTAAATAATTTTACATGGATAAATTACTGATTTGATCAGCTGGTTTGTTGTTTTCTGGTTCAGTGAAAGAGTTTGAAGATATGGCATGTAAAACTAATGACTAATCCTGAGAGATCAAACCCAATGTCTCTGATTTATGATACGTACTCTAACATAAGTCTTTGTAAAATACTGTTAATATATATATTTAGAAAACAATTATGTTTGAGAATAATACAATATATGCTAAGCCTTCCTAGACTCGATCGTTCATTTTAATGCATGCTCAAACCTGCCATCAGAGAGTTTAGTGTGTACTAGCTGTCATAATGTGACTCATGACCCTTATACAAATTCCACACCCCACCCAACTGGACATCTGTTTGGACACCTGTTCTTCTACAACACACTGAACATGTTTATCCTCTGCTCTCGATGATGGGCTTCACAACTCTGTTTCTGTGGGGGACATTGAAACTGGTCAAAAACAATGTGCTTTAAAACATTCAAATGTGAAACCATGCATGGCTTTATAAACGGCCTGGTCAATGGAAGTGTTTTTCACATTGCCATACATTTAAAGAAAAAGACTCTGGCAGGCATGCAATAGACATAATGTAGTGAAAAACAACAAGTCAAGACAGGCATTCAAATGTTGTTAAAGAGCAGGCATTCCTGGATGTGTGCTTAGGGCATGTGCAGAGCATCTTGCAGGGGTCTTCACAGAAATCTTCAACCTGACCCTCACCAAACCAACATGTTTTAAGTCCACATCCTTTGTGCCTGTACCGAAACACTCCTCCCCAATGTGCCTGAATGACAATCGCCCCGTAGCACTCACACCCATCAATATGAAGTGTTTCGAGCGACTGGTCCTAGCACACCTCAAAGACTGCCTCCCACCCACACTGGACCCACACCAATTTGCCTACCGCAGAGATAGGAGCACAGAGGATGCACTCTGCACTCACACACCTGGACCATAACAACACGTATGTTAGGATGTTGTTTGTTGACTTCAGTTCAGCATTTAACACCGTCATTCCCTCCAAGCTGACCACAAAACTTGGAGACCTGGACATTAAACACCTCCCTCTGCAACTGGATTATGGACTTTCTGACCAACAGGCCTCAGCATGTTCAGTCAGGTCACACCCACTCCACCACCATCACACTTAACACTGGCGTACCACAGGGCTGTGTGCTGAGCCCATTCCTCTACTCCCTTTACACCCACGACTGCAAGCCTGTGCATGGATCCAACTCCATCATTAAGTTTGCAGATGACACCACGGTGATTGGCCTCATCACAGACAACGATGAGACTGCCTACAGGGAAGAGATACAGCACCTGGCCACATGGTGCGCTGACAATAACCTGCTCCTTAACACCAGTAAGACCAAGGAGCTCATTGTGGACTTCAGGAAGAAGAAAGGAAGCACGCATGACCCCATCCACATTAACGGGATGGTTTTTGAACGTGTCTCCAGCTTCAAGTTCCTGGGAACCACCAGCCTCTGGACAAAAGCTTTTTCCCTACAGCTGTCTCCTTGCTGAACTCTGCCCTCTGACCCCGTTCCCCCCACCCCCCCGACACCATACACACAGACTCCTCCCCCTCTTCATCACTACATCTGACTGATTACAACAAGCAAAAACAGTAACTTGTTC